>NC_058130.1:604480048-604669149 GCF_016433145.1 Gracilinanus agilis | reverse complement strand
GACAGAGAGAGAGAGAGAGAGAGAGAGAGAGAGAGAGAGAGAGAGAGAGAGAGACAGAGAGAGACAGAGAGAGACAGAGAGAGACAGAGACAGAGACAGAGACAGAGACAGAGTCAGAGACAGAGACAGAGACACAGAGACAAACAGAGAATGACATACAGAGAGAGACAGAGATCACAAGTGACTTTGCAAGAGAGCTGTAGTAATCAAATTGCAAGGCTTTGAAAAGTAAGTTGAAGATGAGGAAATGGAGGCAACAAGTAGAGGTAACCCTTTCTAAAAATTTGACTAGGAAGGGAAAAGAGATATAGGATAATATGTTGAAGAAGTGATATTCAAACATGTTTCCAAGTAGTAGGGAAATACAGTAGAATGAGGGAATGAACAAGATGTCAAGTTCTCAAAGTGATAGGATGGAAGCAAGAGCCAAAATATGGGTAGGATTTTCCTTGGCAAAGAGAAGGTCCACTTCTTTCTCAGAGACAGTAGCAAAGAAAGTTAAAGAAAGGTTTAGAGGTTTGAAGTGTGTGAGTGTGTGAGTGTGTGTGTGTGTGTGTGAGTGTGTGAGTGTGTGTGTGTGTGTGTGTGTGTGTGTGTAATAATCATAATAACACCCAGTATTTATGTAGTGCTTTTAGGTTTACAAAGTGCTTTACATATGATGGATGAAATCTATTATCTCGGTAAAATAGAAACCAAGGTCTTTGGCTAAAATAGAAAGGGTCATGTAAGAGATCTGAAAAGGAAAAAGGAACATTTAGAATAGCTATTATATGGAATTGTATAGAGTCAATCAGAAAAGAATATAAGAATTGCCTTGCAGCAAGCAGTGAGGGCCCAGTTCAGAATAAATAACATGAATTTGCAATGGACCAAATTACATGCTGTATTTTAGTAACATATGAATAGGAAGAAGAAAGTGGACTAAAGGGCTAATCCAAAGTTGATGTTTTGTAATACATGATTGGCAACATGACAAGGAGCAAAAAACTGAAGAGTAGCTGATATTATGGCTGAACTGGTCAACCATAAGATTAAAAGTAAAAGTAGGAAAGTGAGGCCCAGAGCAAGGGGATGGACTAGGAATATGGAAGGATGAGGACACTGAGGGTCATGGTGAGTATGAAGAATAGGTTTAGGAAGATAAGGCAGGAAATATATGAGGTCATGAAAGGAGAGTAATCTTAGAATTCTGGAACAGAAGACAGAAAGGCATTGAGTGATGGTTAGATAAATAATCTGACCTTTCTTTGGGTGCATCTGAAATAGAGTGACAATGGAAGTTACAGGCATTTTAGAGTTTATCAGGGAATCCAAAGTGTTCTAAGGGATATTGGCATGTGTGTTAAGGTTCTTAAGTTTAAGAGATGGCACTTGAATAGGACTAAGTCATTTTTTTGGATAGTCAGAGTCATTAAAATTATATTGTTCCTCAGAACTTCATATGGCATATGTAAATAAAGTTATGCTCAACTTCAAGAAAATCTGATATTTTAAAAAGTAGACCCACAAAAGAAATAACTAGGGAGTATAACTAATCTTATTAAGTATTTTTCTTTCAGATACTTCCTATGGTAAGTTTATGTGTTTGTTTACCTACTTAGCACAATAGGCCAGTAGGAAAACTTTATTTAATTGTCTCTAACTGAATTTTATTGATACAAAAAGCTAAAAAAAAATAAGATATGGGAGAGTTGGCGAAAGTTAAAGGGTTAGGAACCTCTCTCAAAAAAAACGATCCTAGGGGGCAGCTGAGTAGCTCAGTGGAGTGAGAGTCAGGCCTAGAGACAGGAGGTCCTAGGGTCAAACCCGGCCTCAGCCACTTCCCAGCTGTGTGACCCTGGGCAAGTCACTTGACCCCCATTGCCCACCCTTACCACTCTTTCACCTATGAGACAATACACCAAAGTTAAGGGTTAAAAAAAAAAGATCCTAAATGAAGACTGATTATCCATGAAAACATAGTAGAAGTCAAGGAAAATATAACTTCATTTCCATACAATTTTTGAGAAAATAATCTATTGTATTAAGCAAAGTGGGCCTAAATGGGAATTATGATTTACTGGAACAGGCTAGATTTAAAATCAGGAAAGACCTGAGTTTGAATTCCACCCCTAAGACTCATTAGCTGTGTGATGGGAGGCAAGACATTTGAGGAAACAGAAACTCAGAAAATTTCAATGATCTATTTCCTTGGGGTTTAACCAATAAGTCAGAACTGGAATTCAGTTCATGCTCTTAGGTTCAAGTCCTAGGATCTTGGCCCTATACTTCTTTGAATTAAACTCAATTGATTTGTTAGAATGAAATTTCTTTTTTCCCCAAGTCAACAAGCAGCTGTTAAGAGCCTGCTATGTGCCATTTCAAATTACTTACAAAGGAAATACAATTTTAGACAAATGATTATGTAATTCTTTTTATAAAAACAACCCTTACCTTCTGTCTTAGAATCAATACAATTTATTGGTGCCAAGACAAAAGAGTAGTAAGGGCTAGGCAATGGGTGGGTTAGGGAGGGGGCAGGGTAAGTGAATTGCCCAGGGTAATATAGCTAGGAAGTGTCTGAGGTCAGATTTGAACCTAGGACCTCCCATCTCCAGGCCTGACTTTCTATCCACTGAGCTATCTAGCTGCCCCCTATAATTCTTCTTAAAGTTAAAAAAAAACTGTAAGAAAAGATATTTGTGTGTACCTGTGTACCTTTCTCTTTTCCTTTTTGTCCATCCATCTCTCTCCTTCTTCTTAGATATATGTGTATATTCACACATGCAGAATTACTTTTAAATTATAAGAATATAAATACATATATAAAATAAATATTTCAGAGGAGAAAATATAATTGAAAACAAGGAAGTCTGTGCCAAAATTGCTACTTGGTGTCTTCTACATACCATTAAAAGGATGATTTTGTAGTCATTTAGAAATGCAAGCCATCATGTATTCATTAAGAACAAGCCATGCCAAAACAACCTCATTATCTTTTTCAACAGTATTATAACAGAGTTATTAAGTTGGAAAATTGCAGGGGGAAGTATAGCATATTCATGTGTATCATGCATAAATTTCAGGAAAGCATTTGATAGTGTCTCATGTACCTTACTGACAAGATGGAAAGTTATGAATCACCAGAGCTTGGCATACTATGACCCTGTAGCCCAGATCCTGCCAGAAGCCTGCTTTGGTAAACCACTATTTTTGTCAAAGTTTAAAAAAAAAATAAAACTTTTAAAACAAAGTGCCATTGCATTTTAGAATGTAAAATCCATTACTGTCTTATGGCTTATCAACCAGAAGACGAGATTTTATATAGGACTAGTTAGTCATTATTGGTCTAATGTCATCTTAGAGAGAATCCTCTAGATTGGTGATGGTGAACCTATGGCACGGGTCCCAAAGATGGTACGCAGAACACTCTTTGTGGACACTTGGCCACCCTCCCTCCCCATCTGTCACCCCCAGAGTTTATTACTAGAAAGGCAGAGAGACTCAGGTGGAACTGCTCCCCTCTCCATCTCCACCATGCTTGAGGACATTTTTTCACATCACCCAACCCTCTGCCCAGCAGCCCAATGGGATCACATAGTGGGTAAGGTGGTTGACTCACAGGCAGTAGAGCTGGAGGGGATCAGAATGCTCAAGCCACTCCCCTTCCCCTTTCTACACTTGCTGAAGACATTCCTCACTTTACCCACCCCTCTGCCCAGCATCCCAGTGGGAGGGCTTTCTTCCTCCTTTGTGTGGGGTAAGGGTGGATGGAGTATACCCAGCATGCGGTGGTGGGGAGAGGTACAGCATACAGTCTCAGGGGTGGGGTGGGGGCAGGGCACAGCACTCTGATTTTAAAAGGTTTGCCATGACTGCTATAGATGTTTGGCCCCACTAGATTTAGAATCTCCAGTGGCTCTCAGTCACTAGAAGGTGAATCTGTCCTTGGTACTTGAACTATTTACATTTTTGTGTATTTGGATGAAAGTATAAATGGCATGTTTTTCAAAGTTGCAGATGATAGAAAGTTAAGAGGATAAGTAACATTTCAGATGGCGGAATAAGAATCCAAAAAGATCTTGATGGACTAGAACAATGGATTTAGAAGTTAATTCAACTGACATAAATTTAAAGTCCTCCATGTGAGTTTTAAAAAATCAAATGCACAAATAGTGTAATTTTGGTTCCACCATTAAAAAATGGTTTAGCTGAAAAATCTGGAAATATTAGTGGACTACAAATTTCAAGAATCGACTGAATATACTGGGAATATTTAGTCTGGACAAGAGGTGGGAACATGAGAGAATTTGAATGGTCAGTCATGTGGAAGAGAAATTAGAAATTAAATTTGTTCTGCTTGGCCCCAGAAGATAGAGCTAAGAGTAATAGTAGAAGTTTCAGAGACACAGAACTTGACTCAATGTAATGGAAAATCTGCTAAAAATGAATTATCCAAAAACAGAATGGCATGTTTCCAAGCATAATGGTTTCTAGTCACTGGAAGTTGTCAAGCAAAGGCTGGATGACCCTTTGTGAGAAACTGGTGTTGATTTTGTTTCCAGGTCCTGGTGGGATGTGATAGCCTCCAAGCACCTTAAAACTCAGAGATCCTTTAAATCTAGGCTTCTGAGACTTAGCTACCTATGGATTATTCAACAGCATCAGTTTGTCTTTATATCAATGAAAAAAATAGGTTTATGCTTTACAAATATCTATCTATCTATCTATCTATCTATCTATCTATCTATCTATCTATCTATCTATCTATCTACTCACCNCTATCTATCTATCTATCTATCTATCTATCTATCTATCTATCTATCTACTCACCCTTTAATCCTGCCAGCTTTGTAGCAGCACTTTTTAAAGCAACTTAATTATTAAAAATATTTTTCAATGATTTCCAATGTAAATGCTCTTAGATACATTAGTATATAATACTATGCTAGAATTTCAGTGAAATACTTTCATTGAGATTCAATCAAATCCCCTCTTTGGGAATGTTCTTTTTTGTGTCTTAAAATAGTAGAATTTAAAAGCCATAAGGGGGGGGGGCAGCTGGGTAGCTCAGTGGATTGAGAGCAGGCCCAGAGATGGGAGGTCCTGGGTTCAAATCTGGCCTGAGATACTTCCCAGCTGTGTAATCCTGGGCAAGTCACTTAACCCCCATTGCCTATCCTTACCATTCTTGTTCCTTGGAGCCAATATGGAAGATAAGTTTTGTGTTTTTTTTTTTTAATAAAAATGAAAGCTATAAGGGACTTTAGGAATTCAGTTAATACTTAAAGAACTTAATTCAGACTATTCGCTGGAAGGTCAACTGTCAAATGATGAAACTGAAGCTTAAACACTTAGGCCATGTAAGGAGAAGGCAGGACTCATTGAAAAAATCTCCGATGTAGGGAAAGATTAAAAGCAAAAGGAAAGGGGGATGGCAGAGGATGAGATGAATAGTGCGATGGAAAAACTGAACATAAAGTTGGACAGACTTTGAGAGATAGTGGAAGACATGAGATCTATGGAGGGGAGAAATTGTTATTTCTCTCTTTTGTCTTCTTAATACCTTGAACCATAGATAATATATATGCAGATAAGAGTTATTTTGTGGGGAGAGGATTAGACCTGTGATTTCATCAGTTTAAAAAATGCTTAATGAGGGGGCAGCTGGGTTGCTCAGTGGATTGAGAGCCAGGCCTAGAGACGGGAGGTCCTGGGTTCAAATCCGGCCTCAGACACTTCCCAGCTGTGTGACCCTGGGCAAGTCACTTGACCCCCATTGCCTACCCTTACCACTCTTCCACCTATAAGTCAATACACAGAAGTTAAAGGGTTTAAAATAAAAAAAAAAATCTAAAAAAAAATGCTTAATGAGGGGGCAGCTGGGTGGCTCAGTGGATTGAGAGCGAGGTCCAGAGATGGGAGGTCCTGGGTTCAAATCTGGCCTCAGACATTTCCTAGCTGTGTGACCCTGGGCAAGTCACTTAACCCCCATTGTCTAGCCGTTACCACTCTTCTGCCTTGGAGCCAATAAACAGTATTGATTCTAAGACGGAAGGTAAGGGTTTAGAAAAAAAACAACACTTAATGAGGAAACTCTACCACAGAAAATCCATAACTGTTCTGTAACTCATTGTCTACTTGCTTAGGGCACTAAAAGATTAAGTGAATTTGCCCAGGATCACAAAGCTACTGTGGGTCAAAAGTGAGACTTTGACCCAGGTTTTCCTGACTGCTTGGCCAACTCACTGTACATTTTGCTACTTTGCTTCTTGCAGGTTATGTAGTAATTACTTAATAAATCTTTGTTGAATTGAATTGAATTGAATTGCTGCAATCAAATATTTCCCAAGGCCATAGTGCCAAGTTGAGAATATCAAGACTTTTGTAGCAGAATATGTTTTAGAAAAGTCAAAGAATCAAAAATGTCATTATGATCATGGGAGAAGTCAAGGGCTTTTTCACATGGCCAAAGTGTATAATCTCCCCCACTTAATTTTTTTATTATAACAGTGCGTATTAATCTTCACTGTCTCTTCTAATTTCATCATCTCTTTCAACTGTTTCTTTCTAAGGGCAATATTTTAATATCCATAGTACTGGATTTATTTTTAAACTTCTGTTCCTCTAAAAATCCATGTAACATAGTGCCTTAAAAGTGGCCTAGTCATGTGGCTAAAAGGGTAAAAGAAATTAGTTGGAATAATTAATAGAATATTGTTAATTCATGACCCTCAATTAGATAAGACATCAGTACCCATGTACCATAATGGATTACTAACATCCAGAATTCATTCTTCTAGTTTGATAATAATGTAAACATGCAGCGTTTATTTTTGACACTAAATACAAGACACAAATGACTATTGGGATTTCAAATAAATAGTGGGATTTCAGTTGCTCTTTCACTGCCTGACAGAAAGGAACTAGGTAATTGTGAGGGAAAGGCCATTGAGGATTAGTCACTCACTCAGTCAACAAACAATTATTAAATAGCTACCATGACTCAGTGCTATTGGGAATACTAACACAAAAGTGAAATAATCCTTGCCTTCAAGAAGCTTACATTCTGGGAATACAAAAGTAGGTATGGTGGGTGTTGGATTAGGTAGGAGTGTGTTAGGCAATTATGGCTCATGGTAAGGCTGCTGCAAAAGAAGAAAGAAGCAATTATTTTTGTAGTCAATATAGTAGAGGAAAGAGGTGCCCTTGGGTGGAATATTCAGGTTGATAAAAGAACAGATGGTGGCAGGAAAGAGAGCTGTAATTTTTTTTTAATTTTAAACCCTTAACTTCTGTGTATTGACTTATAGGTGGAAGATTGGTAAGGGTAGGCAATGGGGGTCAAGTGACTTGCCCAGGGTCACACAGCTGGGAAGTGTCTGAGGCCAGAGAGCTGTAATTTTAATGTGAAGTAAGGATCTAGTCCTCAGGTTGATAAAGAAAGAAGTGATATTAGAGATGTTCTATTGCTCAGTCATTTCGGTCACTCCCAACTCTTCATGAACCAATTGGGCTTTCTTAGTAAGAAAATGGAGTGATTTGTCATCTCCTCCAGCTGATTTGATAGATGAAGAAACTGAGGCAAATTGGATTAAGTGACTTGTTCAGGGTCACATAGTAAGCCTCTAAAGTCAGATTTGAACTCAAGTCTTCATGACTCTAAGCCCAGCACTGTGTCTACTATGTCACCGACTTGCCTCTTAGGAAGAAGTGTCAGAATTTAATCAATGGGAGGGAGAAATCAAGTGACAAGTGTTTCCACCTCAGCTGATTTACAAGCTCAACCTGGAGGACATCTCTTAATCATAACCATCATTACTTTTCCCTACCCTAACTCAGGCCTTCATACCTTTTGCCTGGACTATCGCAATTGCCAGCCAATTGGTATTCCTGTTTCCAGTTTCTCCGTCCTCTAAGGTATGTTCTACACCACTACTAAAGTAATATTTCTAAAATCCAAGGCTGACCATACCATCTCCCCAGCTCAAAAACCTTCAATGGCTTCCTATTGTGTCTAGATTAAAATATTCAGCAGCCTAGCATTTGACACTTACTTGTCCAGCTCATTTTGCCCTCCTATGTGAACTCTACAATTCATCTAAATAGGACAGCTACTAGCTATTACTTAAACCCAATATCTCATATCCATTCTCTGAAGATTCATAGAAGCCATCCTCTGTGCCTGAAGTTCACTGCTTCCTCCACTCCATTTCTCATAAACTTTGACTTTCTTTAAAGTTAAGCTCAGGTGCCATTTCTACCAGAAAGCATTGGTGGATAGAGTTCTCTACTTAGACTTAGGAGACCTGCATTTGAATCTGACCTAGCATAATTATTCCTTATGAGATTATGAATAAATCACTTAAGCCTTCAGAACCTCAATTTTCTCATCTGTAAAATAGAGAAAACAATAGTTGTACTACTTAGCTCACAGGGAGAGAGAGAGAGAAGGAGAGAGAGAAGGAGAGAGAGAGAGAAAGAGAGAGAGAGAGAAGGAGAGAGAGAGAAGGAGAGAGAGAGAAGGGAAGAGAGAGAGAGAGAGAGAGAGAGAGAGAGAGAGAGAGAGAGAGAGAGAGAGAGAGAGAGGAAGAGGAAGAGGAAGAGGAAGAGGAAGAGGAAGAGGAAGAGGAAGAGGAAGTAGGAAGGAACAAACTCACCTAAGCCCATACTGGCTTTAAAATGAGATAGTATTTGTAAGCACTTAGTAGAGTGCCTTGTACATAGTAAATGATTTTTTCCCCTTTCCTTCTCTTTTGGAACAACTTAGAAATGTTCCTCTCCAACTAAAAAGAAATGAATGTTCTGAGATTAAGTTGTTCACATATTTTCATTGGTTTGTTCCCCTACCCAAACCTTTCTGTGTTAGCTGCAGGCTCACAGCTCTTACAAAAGAGAAAAGAGTTCCACCTAAGCCCTAAAAATCTGAAATTGGTTATTGTTTTAACATGAACTTTGTCTAAAACAATGGCTTCTGCTATTTTAGCACATGGGATATTTGCCTCCTCAGTAATTATTTTGCAACCCACAAAAGTAATTATAAAATCAAATGATTATCTTCTAAATAAGATGTAACTCTAGCAATGGCTCTTGGGAAAAAATAAATAACACTTCCCATCATTTGATTCTCATTGTTTAAAGCCTCAATATCCTCCCTTCTGTCCTGTCCTCCTCCCCACACCTCAACTCTACTATTATCCCCAAGACAACAGTAATTTATAGGGGAACCACAAGACCCTTTTCATGTTACCCACTCAAACACTCTGTGCTGAAGAGGAAGGCTGAGTGTAAAGCAAATAGTATATCAATCCTTAGGTTTGTAGAAAATGAAAAGAAAAGAAAAGAAAAGAAAAGAAAAGAAAAGAAAAGAAAAGAAAAGAAAAGAAAAGAAAAGAAAAGAAAAGAAAAGGGGAAACACACACAGTACTTTATGACTGAGCTTGAATTCATGGAGGTTGAATTTTTTGTGTGTGGCCTTTAGACTCTATGGGGTAGTTACAGTAAGACTTGGCACCGGTATTTACTGGCGGGATTTGAAGAGTGAAATCTGGCACACAGTGAGAAATCATCTTCCCTTGACAGGCAAGACATATATCAAAATCAGATGATTTCTTGAGTGATTTAAAGTCTGTTTTTGAGTGAGTGTATGTAGGTCTGGTGGACTTTGCCATTGGTTTGGATAAGATTTATTTATATGTTTGGAGAACTGTCAGCCATTTGATAAGATGGGACATTACAAAGAATGAGAGGGATGTGTGGAGAAAGCAGAGCCTTATGACGGAGTGACCATTAAGCATCTGTTATATATTCAAGAATCACAATCTCTAGATTCAAGGAACAAACTGATTTATATATCCCTTCCCCCAAGTACCTCTCCCAAGGCAGCAAGATGGGGAACTCATCCTCCCCAAAATGAACACACAAACAAACCTCCTTGCTTGTCCAAGGCCCTAAATTTTTCATATCTTGGATGAATAGAAGGCTGTATTTTTAGAACAATGAATAATTCATTCACTGTTAAACAGCCCATGGTCAAAGTGCTTCATCCCACAGAAAAACTGCAGCATTGAGAAGCGTCTGACTCAGAATGAAAGGTGTACAATAAAAGAGCCCCATGGAGAAGTCTGGAAAGAGGAAAATCTAGCCAACTTCCAGCGTTAAGTGGAGCCTTTGGTAAACGTGTCTCTGGCCAGAAGTGTGTATTTCTCTTGGGAAAATAAGTTTTTGTTTTACAAGGTGGAACCAGAGAGAGTGCCAATGGCTAGAAAGTTATGGGGTAGGAGAACAGTGAGTTTGTGTGTGTGCATGTGCCATGCTGGTCAGCCTGCACAACTTCTTCACAATATTCAGAGAAAGAAAAAAAAAAGAAAAAATTATATATGTGAGGGAAAACCTGTCTGTGTAAGTAAAATTATGCAATTTCTAAGAGTCAGCCTCTAAAGGCGAGGGCCGTGTCATTTAAAAAAAGCCAAACACTCCTGAGGGCATTTGAAACAAGTATAAAGAACTCTTGAGAGAGAGAAAACATAGCAAATGATGGTTTTTAAAATTGTAGAATATAAACATCTTTTCATAGCTGGAAAATCATGCTATTTACTCTAAGACACAATGTTACCATAAGGAAACATTTCAGCAATGCAAATACAGTAAGCAACCAGCTTTATAGGGTCTTGAAAATTGTATACAATGAAGGAGTCATGTTATACAATATGTGAGTGGGGAGTAGTATCATGTTTGTAGATTGAGACTGTTTCAAGGAACCAGCCCAAATTTGCATCAGTAGTAAATGTGGGTCCTTCATTGCAATTATTTAGAATGTATTAGGTTCTAGAAGAAGAGACAGTTAGCCCCTTTTACTCTCTTTCTTCAAATTACTGGTGATGCTGCTACTTGCTGATGGATTAACTATCGTGGTTTAGGGAGCTAGGATGTGATATCTGGCATCAGTAAAAATATGACAGCTGAGTCATTTTATATGACCAGTGTCAATGAATGGCATGGGACAGATTTCTATGAAATCTTCCCTAATTAATGGTATGCTCTCTCTCTTTTCTTTTCTTTGTACTGTCATTGTTGTTAAGTTGTTTCAGTTGTTTCTGATTCTTCATGAGCTCGTTTGGGGTTTTCTTGGCAAGGATAATGGAATGGTTTGACATTTCCTTCTCCGGCTCATTTTACAGATGGGGAAACTGAGACAAACCGAGTTAAGTGACTTGCCCAGGCTAACAAAGCTAATAAACGTCTGAGTCCAGATCTCAATTCAGAGAAATGATCTTCCTGACTATATAGTCCCAGCATTCTATCCACTGAGCCACCTAACTACCTAATACTTTCATTATTATTTGTGTAAATTTTGTCTTTCCAGTAGAACATATGGTCCTTGATGGCAGATGCTGTTTCATTTATGTCTTTGTTTCCCCAAATGACTAATGCATTGCCTGGCACAGAATAGAAGTTTAATAAATATTGGTTTCATTTCAGTGTTCGAATATCTGAATCTTGAATTATAACTACAAGGGAATTCATCATAAATAGAGACTGGTGATTTATAAAGGACTTACAACCTAGGATCATAACATTTAAGAGCTGGAAGGCATTTGAGGAACTGGCCAAGTCAAATTTCTGATTTTAGAGAGATAAGAAGGAAGCCCAGAAAGCTGATGTTTTCAATACACAATAGCTGGTAAATGGCAGAGCTTAGATTTATAAATCTCGATGCTCAGGCCAGGGTTCTCCCCCTAGACCTAGACCAAACTGCCTTGAAAAATTCTCCAAGTTAAATTGTCATCTCTATTTCCCAAAGGGTAGAGGAATTAGTAGCACAGAGAGATGGAAAAACATCTTACATCTGGGAATCAAGAACTCTTATTTCAGTCCCAAATGACCATAGCATTCTCTGCTCTGGGCAAGTTATTTAGTTTGTCCCTTTCTATTGTGCTTTATACAGAAGTGTGAGTGTTGGGGAAGGGCTAATTATGCCTTCTCTCAAGAGAGGATTGAACGAATTAAGGTGCTCTTTGGAAAAGTTTTAAAAATTGAAAAACACCTGAGGTTCTGTTTTTACCACCTCCTGTGCAGATGGGCCTAGCTAAATTCCCTCCACAGAGAGGAAAGAGATGGAGAGTTTTATATCTCTCAAGTATTCATTATTCTCCCCATCCCAGGTATTATTGCCTTTCTACAATGGAGAATAGAACAGGAACCCACATTTGGATTATTCTTCAAATAGCATTGATTTTCTTTCCCTTCCTACCCCCATTTGAAAGACAAGAAAAAAAAAAAGAAAGAAAAGAAAACCCTTGCAACCAATGTGCTTAGTCACATCAAAGAAAATTCCCCCCACTGGCTAAGTCTGAGAATGAATATCTCATTTCTCTAAAAAAGAAGGTGGAAAATATAGTTCATCAATAGTCCTCTAGAATCTTGGCATTGATTAGAGTTCTTAAGTCTTTCAAAATTGTCTTTACAATGTTGTTAATGTATGTGTGTATATACACACATACATACATTGTTCTGGTTCTGCTCATTTCATATGTGTTTCCAGGTTTCTCTGAACCCATCCCTTTTGTCATATTTTATGGCATAATAGTTCAGTTCTATGCATTATTCCATATCGTAATTGTTTGGCCACCTACCAATCAATAAGCATTCCCTCAGTTTCCAGTTCTCTGCCACTAAAGAAAGAGTTTCTCTAAATATTTTTGAACACATGATTCCTTTTCCTCTTTTTTTTATCTCTTCAAGATACATTCTGTTTATCTTAATTTGTTTTATTTATTTTTTAAAACATCTACCTTCTGCCTTAGCATCAATGCTAAATATTGATTCCAAGGCAGAAGAGCTGTAAAGGCTATGGGGTTAAGTGATTTGCCCAAGGTCACACAGTTAGGACGAATCTGGGGTCAGATTTTAACCCAAGTCCTCCTCATCATAGGCTTGGCATTCTTTACTATGATACTTAGATGCTCTTCCTAATCCATTTTAAAGTCATTAAAGACAAAGGACGTTTTCATTTTTTTCTTTGAATGCCCGATGCTTGGCACATCAAAGGTACTTAATAAATGTTTGATTGATTAAAAATGACCTGCTAAACCTGTGCATTAGGGAAATTTGGATATTTGGGATGGGAATGTTAGGGAGATAAATAACATTTCTAACTAACTCTGGGCTTATTACTAATGCTGACTCTACTCTCTTTATAAACTATGTGTTATTAGTGATTTTTTTCAACCATAATTTGAAATTGAGGGTACTGTTGAGAGGAGTAATTTTATCTACTGTACAAATACTGGATAATCATTGTCTCTGATGTCCAAAAATGACCACTCTGAGGTTTTTGTTTCCTCCCAGAGGGATGAAAATGAAAGACAGATATCTTTTCATATCAGGCCATTTCAAAGGCAATTCTGGCTCTCACATGATAGCCAAAACTCTTGCCACAAGGGTCTGTTGAGATCTTCATAAAGGCCAGCAGGGGCTTTTTTTTTTCCAGCTGAAGAATTTGGAAGAAGAATGAGTCTGTGGTGTGAGAGTGTCCTGGCACATTACTGGCCACATGCAGTCTCAGAAACAAATCATGACTCTCACTTCATAAAAAAAAAAAAAAAAAAAAAAAAAAAAAAACCTGTGTGGTTTTTAAGAATCACTGGTTTAAAAAAAAAACCAAACATTTAGATATAGATGCATCACTACTTCTATTGGCCTTTGCCCAGTATGTTTGATTGAAAACTCATCTAGTGAAAATGTATAGTTATCAAATTAATTTCATCATGTCTTTATGAGTTGCTATTTGCTGGCACCTACATATGTGTGTGTTTTAATATATATGAGTGAAACATATATATTAAAAAACAGATAGTAATAATATATATTATACAAAATCCAGCCAACTAGGTGATGATATATATTATACAAAATTCAGGCAGCTAGGTGTTATAACGAATAGAATGTTGGACTTGGAATCAGGAAAACTTGAGTTCAAATCTAGTCTTAGACACTAGTTCTATGACACTAGGCACTTAACTCTGTTTGCTTCATAAGTTTTGTCATCTGTAAAATAAACTGGAGAAGGAAATGGCACATCAATACTGTATCTTTGCCAAGAAAACCACAAATGGGGTCAGGAAGATTCCGACATGACTGAAACAAGCCAATAACAACCAAAAAAAAAAAAAAAAACTAAAGAACATAGCTAGGATTTATATAATGTTTAAGGCCCACAAAGCACTTTACAAGTAACTCATTTGATCCCCTGGAAGGTAGGTGCTATTATACTTCCTGTTTTATAGATAAGGAAACTGAGACAAACAGAAGTTAGTTAAGTGACTTCCCCAGAGAAACACAGCTAGTATATGTGGCCAAATTTGAACTCAGGATTTCTTGACTTTAGGTTGAGTACTCTATCTCCTGTAGCACCTAGATTCATGTTGGTGAACCTGTAGCACATGTGCCAGAGGGGACTGCTCCCTTCCCTCTCTCCACTGTGCCTGAGAATGTTTTTTCATATCACGCACCCCTCTGACTAGCAGCCCAATGGGAACGCTTCTTCCCTCCCCTGTCTGGGGTAGGGGGGTGGAACACATGTGGCATGAGGGTGCACTTTGGGCACTTGGTCTCTAAAAGATTCACCATCACTGACCAAGATGATTGCATGAATTATCATCAACAAACATTTCTTGAGTTCTTGCTATGAATGGATCATTACAATAGGCACCAGGACAACAAAGAAATGTTGAACATGCTCCTTGCCCTTTAGGGACTTATAGTCAAGCTAAGGGAGCAGAATGCTTAAATATAACGATTAATAACAATACAGGGTAGCCCTGCTAATTGCCAAATGTATGTAATTAAGTGGTGGTATGTTATAATGGAAAGGACATTAGATTGAGAATCAGGGAACCTGGGCACAGATCCTAGTTCTAATTCTTGTTATCTCTGTGACCTCAGCAGATTTCCACATCTGTATAATGAAAATGTTATGGAGGACTGATGAAACACTTCTCCATTCTCCCAATAAAGAGGTGGGAGATCCAAGGTGCTGTATGTTGTTAACAGAATCAATGGATAATGGAACTAGAGCTGGGAGGGACCTAGGAGGCCATCTCATGCAACCCCCTCACTTTAAAGATGACAAAACTGAAGCCCAGGTTCAATAATATGCCCAAGGTCACACAAATAGTCAGTGCCAGAGCTGGGATTTGAATTTGTGTCGGACAATTTCAGTTTGATATTCTAAGTTCTGTCCTCTTTCCAGTGTATCATGATGCACTGTGTTTGTTGTTTTCAATCAAATATTTTTCTTTGTTACAAAGGAAAGTTCAATGGATGATGGGGAAAACAGGTTTCTTTACTTCGAGTTCTTACCCAGAAATAATGTGCTAGATTTTCACAAGTATAAATCACACAGCTCTTACTTTTAGTAGGAAATACTTTCAGTTAATATTTTAATAAAAGGACTCTTTCCCAAACAAGGGCAGTACTTTGAAATAATAAATGATTTTATATTCCCCTCACAATAGGATCCTTATTAATGCCTTTCTTTAGAAATTAACCAAAAATAAATTCTTTAAAGAGAAAACTAGGATAAAATGAATATTTCCTTTCGGTCTCTAGTGGGGGAAGAATACCTTGCCATCAAAAATAACTTAACTGGCATGCATTACTTCCTCCTTTGTATGTAGCTATCCACACACAGGATAAGAAAGATATCTTAGTAATTAGAAAACAGGGATTAGTTCCAGGTAACAAGATAAGAAGGTAGGAGCTTTTCTAAAAACAAAGCCTTTAACAAAATTGTATTGGTTAGTATTTTTAGTCTACCCTGCTCCTAGAACCAAATTTTGCAAAAGACATGGTAACTTTCACCATTCCAATATATTTCTCCCCAACAATGGCCAATCTTGGAAGTTAATGGAATGCATTTCCAACCTTTAGTAGAAAAATTAAGTAAGCAGAAGTAGGAAAATAATATCAATACATAGTAACTTCAGCCACATTAATGGAAAGAATAAAACTAACAACAACAAATAAGCTGAAAACTATGTAATTATTATGAACAATCTTGACCCCAAAGAAGAGGGTTTCTTCTTTGCAGATGTTGGGGAGTACAGGTGTAGAGCATTATAGAACACTATTAGATTAGGTTGTTGTTGTGGCATGCTCTGCAGTTATACCCTGGTAAAACTGTCTAGACCAGTGATGGGCAAACTATTCCCCACAGGCCATATCCCTGTGGTAGTTTGCCCATCATTGCCTTAAGCAATTCCCTAATCACTGTGCCCCCACATCCAGATGTAGTGATTAGGGAATTGATTAAAGCAGTGATGGGAAAACTATGGCCTGTGGGCCAGATGTGGCCCCCTGAAATGTACTATCCTTCAATGGGACATTATTCCTAATCTGACAAATACAATGAGTAGGATACAATACAATGAAACTTTGAAAGAGTTGCCTTAGAAACAGACTGACAGATGAACATTTCCTTTCCTTTGGCCCCCTCTTTAAAAAGTTTGCCCATCACTGGTCTAGGCATAGTTTCTAGACATAGTGCCTAAACTAAACTAGGTTGAGGGCGATAGACCTCAAACCGTCAGTGACAGAGAGAGATGTCTACTGCAAGCTTTTGAAGATTTCCCCTACAGGAATGGGCAAATGAGAACAATTTGTTACAAAGGCCATGAAAATAGCTAAAGCAGAAGATGTGGAGTGCTTAGAGCTTATTCAGACATCAAAGATTCCAAAGTCATCCATTAATTACATCGTGGGCCAATGCCAGTCCTCTTGACTTCTGCCTTACCACTGGACTTCTGTGACTCAGGAAGACTGAGTAAGGCTGATGCCAATGATGACTCTGAGGCAGAGTTGCCCCACTTAAATTCAATTCACATGCAAGTCAAGACATCAGCCTGTGATGTCACTGATCCTCTTCAAAACAAAAGATTAAAAAGAAGTTGTGCTGCATTTCTTTTTCCTCCCTCTCATTCTTCAGTATAAAAGATAGTTTTCTTGGCGATGAGTGGAGATTTCCGTTTTTTAAAATGAAGATGATATCAATATTGTTTTTAGAACAGCAAAAAGGAAAATGGGAGCATTTGGCAGAAAACAAGTGTCAGCCATCTGAACTCATTCCCCTGAACCCTTCTGAAGTCTGGTCATTAATGGTAGACAACAGACTCTCCCTGAAATGGGTGAAATACCGATAGTATTTTTCTCTATAGCAATTATTTATGTTATTCATTTACTTAGACATCTTTACTATTTAGGAATTTTGAAAGGTTTAAAACTTATCTTCTGAAGATGTCTGATCAAAACATTGCTTCATTGGTGAACCTAAAATTAATGATAGAATAATGTTTTTTTTAGCTGAGAGAGTACTTAGATTCCATTTAGTCCAAATTCCTCTTACAGATGAGGAAACTGAGACCTAGTGAGTCACCTTCCCAGGACATGCAGATTGTTAGTGGCAAAACCAGTTCTAGAACTTAGTTGTTCTGTGTTATTTCCATCATGTCATTCAGTAAACAAAACCTGAAGCCTCATTTAGGAAAAGGGGGGTACTAGAGTATGGTACAGGATTTCTAAGGCCAGAGGTTCTGCCAAAGAGTAAGATTAGACATAGAAATGAAACACTAACTCCACAGTGAAACACTACAGAATCACAGATTGGGGCAGAGATATGATTAGGTGGAGGAGCCCCCACCTCTACCCTTGATCAGTATCCCTACCTCTATACAAGCAATGATTCTAAAATCCAATAACTAAGACCCGTTCCTTACAGACAGAGAAAGGAATATGTTCCTGACTAGGGCTAGTACTTTCATAACCCTTTTTCCCATTTTTTTTATTAGCTACAGAAGGAGGTGTACTGTACTTAGTTGAAGAGAAGAGATGAGTATTCAGCAAATATGGGACACATTTATCATGATATTGGAGCCAAATTATGGCATGAACTGAACCAGGTGACTACTGAGGTCTCTTCTAAATCTGAAATCCTGCATTTTTATGAATGTTTGTGATAGAAGACAGTGTCTTGATGGTGAAAAAATTGAATTGGCCTGCTCTAGAGAACCAATTTAATTTCTTTCAGTGGATACCTGAAACCCCAATTTTCCCTACAGGGCTTTGGAGATAGTAGGTACTTAACAAATTCTATGGCATTCCCCCCCTTCACCCCCCCCTTCCCAAATATGTTAAATGAAAGAAATCTAAATATTTTAACCCCTTCTTGTTCCCAAGACTGAGTTGGTCCTTCCAACCAATTCTGCTAATATGTTTTACTTGGGGGATCTGATGTGGATTATCTTTATTTATTATTATTATTCATTATTTGTTTATTTGTTCATTATTTATTATCTTATGCGAAAACAATAGTGAGAGTCAAAAAAGACAGATAGATATGAATGTGATTGTTATCACTGGAATACCTTATCAGTGAGATCATAAATCACTGGCATATTGGAGAATATTATGACTGTTTCATGAAGGAATGGGACAAGATATCCATATCTTTATTTCCAGTCAAGATTCCCTTCAACAAAACTGGGTGGACTGACCACATCACTCTCACCAAAATTCACTTCTGATTACTATGTGATATGTTTTCTTTCATTTGTACCATCTTTCCTGCTGCCATCCATGCCCAAATCTTGCTACTTTCTTTGACTTTTCTCTCTTCCTCATGCCTAATTAATTACCAAGTCCTTTGGTTTCTCCTTCAATGATGCCTTTTGCATCTATTCTTTCTTCTCCAGTTTCATTGTGACCACGTTTGTAGAGTACCTCATTAAAGCTTTCCCTTAACTATCCTAAGTGTCTTTTAACCTGTCTTCCAAAGGCTGGTCTTTCCCCCTCTTCTCCGATCGTTTTTTTCCAGTGCTGCTGGGCTAATTTTCCTTATTCTTCTTTGTGATCATATTGTTCCTCTTGTGAAAATTATTCAATAGCTCTACTTAAGTAAGTACAAAATCCTTAGCCTAAGACACAAGACTCTTTACAACTTGGTACCTCCCAGTCTTGTTAGCCTTGTAGCTCATTATTCTCAATTGGTGCTATGCTATAGCCAAGTTATACTGTTTGCCATTCCTTGTACACATCTATTGCTTTTTTATCTTTCTGCTTTTGCTCATTCCAGGTTCTGTCCCTGGAATGTCCTTCTCTTTATCTCTCCTTTTTGAAATCCTATTCATCTTTCACAGGCCAATTCAAATGCTACTTTCTCTACACTCCCATCTAAAAGCAAACTTTTCTTCTAATTTTGCACTCTAAGCTCACTTATCTTTGTATGATATCCTATTCAGAATTTTTGAATAACTGTTTATATTCTTTTTTTCTTACCTCAAATAGTAAATTCTATGAGAGCATGAGCTTTGTTCCAGTTATCTTTGTATTTCCCCCCAGAGGGACTAGCACAGTATTTCTCTCATAATGTGTACTAAATTAATGAATGAAGTTATATTTGTATATAGCAATATGGAGGAATTTAAATGTATTTTTAGAGAAATAAGTCTTAATGTTTCAGTAGGTAAAAAGGGCATTAGACCAAAGCATGAGACTGGCTCTATTTCTAGCTCTGCTACAAACTGATTTCATGACCTTGAGCAAATCAACCTAATCTCTCTGTGCCTCAATGTCCTCATCTATAAAATGAATGGTTTGGGTTAGAACTGTAAAGGACCTTCTGGTGCTAAGATTCTATAATTCTTCAGTCTCTGGGCAAGAACTACTTATGCTACAACAGATATGAGTGTAAACTAAGGTGTTCATTGGTTGTGAATTTGCATTATGGATAATGTCATTCAGTTTGTCAACTGACTAGTATTTGCCAAGAGTCTACTGTGGACCTATCAAATATGGAGTATGGGGGTACTGCATACTAAACAAATTAACAAAATGAATCCAACTACATGTCTAAATAAGTGCTATGTATGATCTTATCTTGTGGGTGTTATAGTGATAATTTGTGCAGATTTTTTAAAAAAAGAGAAAGTGAGAACAATGAGGTACTCATTTCTTTGGTAATGAAAGGTTGAGCAGGAATTCAAGAAAGGGGAAAAGCAGTGTAGATTCGAGTAATAGGAGACAGCCTCATGAGTGAATTCAGACTTTATCCATTCCCATTGAGAAATGGATTGGATTCATAAAGTTAGAACACAAGAATGAGTGTCTTCCAGGTATAAGAAATAATATGAGTCAAGACAGAAAGCTGAGTGGTACAGTGGAGAGAATGCCAGACCTGGAGTCAAACTTATGTTCCTGAATTCAAATCTGGCCTCAGACAATTATTCTGTGACCCTGGGCAAATCACTTAACTCTCTTTGCCTCAGTTTCCTCGCCGTAAATGAGCTAGAGAAGGAAATGTAAACCACTCCAGTATCTTTGCCAAAAAAATGCCAAATGGGGTCATAATGAGTTTGAAATGACTTAAGTGACTGAACAACAACAGTGAGTCGAGGCAAAAGGAAGGATTAAGTTTTGTGATTTTCCATGACAGGGATGGCACAGGTCAACATGTTTAGAAGATACATATTGAGAAGTAGTAGATAAGGTTGCATAAATAGATTGAAACCTTGAAAACCAGGGAGAGGAGCTTAGGCTGGTTGTGAAAGTCCAATATAGATTCTCAATATCACAGTAGTGATAATGAAAGTTTGGCAGTGATTGTAATATGAAGGTACTTTTTTCTGCTTGGTCAGGGGTCATTTACTTTTACATAAAAACAAAAGCAAAAACAAAAACAGATCATAGGATCATTGGTCTAGGACTGGGAGAAACCGTGGGTCACAGCTAGTCCAACTCATTCATTTTACAGATGAGGAGATTAAATCTCAAAGAAATTCAGTGCCTTGTCCAAGGTCACAATGAATCTACATTTAGCTTCCTTGGAGCTCTTTTCATCAATGATGATGATGAGAAAAGGTTTTAGAATGTAGTCAGATAAGACTGACATATTCTATTATATTATATTCTGGCTGTACAGCCCTTGTATCCAGAGCATCCTTATGGTATATTGTATCATAGATTGATTTAGGCATTAATCTCTGGAGCCATCATAATATTTTATATACCTCTATGGAATTGTAATTATCCAAAGTTAAAATAAATACTAGATGGAATCTGATGAATATATAGAATGAAATTCGTAACCTACAGAACTTCTCCCAATCATATTTATGTTCTAAAAATGTTAAGAACAGTATGAGTTTCTCCTTCCTGGAATTTCAATAAAACCCAGGGAAAAGATGACATTCTATGGGCAACTGATGATGGCAAATTTCAGCAGCAAATGAGCATCGTGCCTTATCTTATAGGAATGGAAAGTCTTGTTTTATTTTTATTTCCTTGAGTTCTAAGGTATACAAAAGGGAGAATATTGGATGCCTTTACAATAATGACTTGTGTCAGTTATATGTAACCCTTGTACAAGGACATGATTTTGACTACAAAATGAGAGAAAAGAGAAAATATTGCTGGATGGTATACACAATAGTTGAAGAAATCTTCCCCATCTTCCCATATGATTTCTGACATATTTCTTACATTGGCCAAGGCAAAGTAGTTTATCTTTTTTTTTGCAATTTTTTTTCATTTGCAAAACAGAGGCATCATTAATCTAGCCCTAAACATCAAAATTAAAGGTCAACCAGAATACTGACCCATCTTTACTCAAAAAATGTTCAAGAAATATGAGAAATAAATTATAATCCCTCACCACTTGTAATAGATATATGGTCGTAAGGACAAATCATCTGTAATAATATGTAAATCATATATACAACTTTGTATGATTTGTTTCTAAATTATATGTGGCATATTTATGTATACATATATAAATTAGTCTGCATTTGTATATACACACATACACACAGATATTCAGAGTCAGATAATACATTTATTTAAGGAAGGCCTAGAGAGAATGTTGTAAGATAGCAAATATGCGTGCCTATGTATGTATATGTGTATATAGCTGTATATATACAATATACACTTTATCTATATCTATATGCTTATATCTTTATATTTATTGCATATATACACATATATTTGCTAGTTTATATCATTTTTCCCAGGACTTCCATTATTCGAATGTCTTAAGCAACTATGAACATCTCTAAAATGAAGACCATTGTATCAATAGAAACAATTTCACTTTTTAAACATTTTCCTAGAGTATAATTCGTTTTAGAACCAACCTAATTTCTTTAAGATCCAAACCTATGATAACATATAGGACTCTCTTAGTTTGGTCCATTAGTACTAAGACCATGGAAGTAGTACTTATGAATAAATGATGAACCTCTGCTAATTTTGAGTTTTCAGCATGGTACCTTGAATTGAATTAGCAAAGTGTTTGCAATCATGGCAGATCAGGTTCTATTTGCCATATCCTGGTTAAATTATTCTCAAGGATAAATTCTATTGTGAGATGTTCATAAAAGACTTGCTGACTTCTTGTTCAACCTGTTCAATCCCCTTGTTCTGTTTGTTTAAGAGATGTTTGATAACTTACCCTTGTCACTGACAAGCCTGGCTGGTGACTCTGTGAAATGACAGTTTTCTTTTGTGTCAAAATTGTCCAGGCTGAGAGTTGATATAATTTGTGAAGCTTCAAGAATTACTTTAATTTGAAAATTCTTCCTAAAGCCTATGAGAATCATTATGTCTCCCTCTTTTCCCTCTTTCCTCCCTTTGTATTTCCATGTGTACCAAAGTTGAAATTGTCAACAGTAGCTTACAGCAAAATATGTTAGGAGATTTTCCTGAGAACAATAGCTTATTAATACCAAAGCCAGCGGAAGAAGCTGGACAGAAAAATAAATATATCCTTCATGGCTATCCTCCTGAGGAAACTGGCCTGTGATTCAATTTGTTAGGCCTTTGGTTGGGCCCTACACAATAAGAAATAACATAAAAACATTGAAACTAAAAATCTTTATCTTTAATTTACAGATAGACAGCATTGAAAAGATACTCTATTCCAAGTTGTGCTTCTAAAATCCAATCCCCTAAGCAACTAAGGAAGTTTTAGAAAGGGAGAAGAGACTCTTACTTTCATCCATAGTAATAGGTTGCTTTGGCACAAATCAGTAACACACAGAACTTCCACTTTTTAGAGAACACATTTAGTTAGGAAGTTAGGAGTTTACAAAAAGTTATAAACATTTCCTTTTTCTCTTCTTTCTTCTCAATCCCTGCTCGTATCAAGGAAATAACTCTAGAATTATTTCTCATTTTCTGGCTGCAGTGTTTGTACCCACTTGCCACAAAGCTGAGCAAGCTGTCATTATCGTGGTGGCACTATAAAAACAAAATTATTATCCATTTCATGGACAAGTGGCTCTTTATAGATATAGCCTTACATATACACATTCTGCTAGAATGCCCCATTTACACTAATGGCTCCAAACAGGTCATCATTTCTTTCTATAAACAGTCCTACATGGCTGTTATCACTGAACTCACAAAGAAAAATCTTTTTATTAAGATAGCCAAGCCACAATGCTTTTCCCTTCCAGTTATATTGGCTCTTTTAAGAATTTGGTAACTATTACACAGCTGTTATCAGTAAGCCTCAGACCTTGGAGTGGGAGAGGGGAGAAGAGGGCATCTAGAATTGATACTGTCTATATGAACATTTAGAGGTTCAATTCATGCAGAACCAATCTCTGGCACAAGACTTTGAGGTAGTAGAGTGTGAAAATTTCTTAAAGCCCACCCACAACTTTATTCTGATTTGCATGTGTGTATGCATGTATGTGTGGTTATACACGCATATGTGCACATGTATGTATACACAGGTGTACACGCACATCCATGAGGGTATAGTTTTGTGTATGTACACATGTATATAGTATACGTTATATACACATATGTATGTAGGGTTTGTGGGTATGTAGGGGGAGAGACAGAGACACAGATAGAGAGAGACACATACAGAGACAGAGAGACAAAGAGAGAAAAAGAAAGGGAGGGAGGGAGAGGGAGATGGGAGGGGGGCAAGAGGCAGGGAGAGAGAGAAAAAAGAGAGAGGGAGAGAGAGAAGGATAGAAAGAGACACATAAAGAGAGAGACAGAGAAAGAGAGAGACATAGAGAGACAGACAGAGAGATTAAACCTAGTCAACTTTTTTCAAGTGGCAAGAGTGTTTAGGGAGGACAGAAAGGGGCAAGACAGGAAAATCTATACCTATATATCATATAGGTATAGATATAGACAGGAGATTCTATACCTATATCTAAAATATAGAGACAGGAAAATCTATATAAAATGTATCTATAGACAGGTAAATCTATATCTAAGAAATAGTATAGATAGAGATAGGAAAATCTATATTTATATCTAAGATAGAGATAGAGGAAGGAAAAGTGGTATCTATATTTATAATATAGTATAGATAGAGACAGGAAAATCTCTATATCTAAGATATAGGTAAAAATAGGAAAATCTGTGTCTATATGATATAATATTAGATAGAGGCAGGAAAATCTAAATCTAGATTTAGATTTTCCTGTCTCACCCCTCCCCTCCTTCTCCTCCTTAAACACTCTGTACACTAGGAAAAAATTGACTAGGTCTAGGCTGAAGTTGATCTATCTCTGTAATCCATCTAGACACATAGATTCTATGTCTACATCTATCTAGATAGTTTGATATAAATATATACCCACCCTACACATTTAAATGTGTGTACAAATTGTTAGAATGGAAGACAGCAAAAGGATCTTAGAGCACAGTTTCAGAAAGCTCCTGAACAAAGGGAAGACCGTGTCTTTGGAGAGAAAGTTTTGAAAGTCATTTCCCCCACATTCCATCACGTTCATAAAAAAAAAAAAAAAACACTCAAGTGCTGGTTTGATTTTGAGTTTTGAATTTCTTGGGTTTTGTTTTTAAACGCATTTTATCTGGACCATTTTCCTCAATGATTGTGTTGTTATTCTTCTGAAAGTTTCATTTGTAAGGATAGTGATAAAAACTTGCATTTATATAGCACTGTGATTGACAAAACATTTCCCTCCCAATGATTCCAGATCATCACTTGTCCAGTTATTACTGTCTCAGTGATTTGAGAATCTCCAATGAATGGCTGTTTCTTCCCTATTACTTTCTAAAACAGAAAATGTATCTTAATTAAAAAGAAAGTAAACTAAAATAAAAACAAACCACAAATATCTCCCAGTTATTGAAAAATACCTCTTAATTTTTTTTTGTTGTTATGAGGAACTGAATGTTCTGGGAAGAAAATATTTTCTTACTTAATAAATCAGAATTGTGTCTTAGATTTCATCTTCAACAGGTAAAAAGACAACATCTACCCTTACTCCACCTCCCTACCATAACTTCTAGTCTAAGTTCATTTTTTCCAGTATCAAAAAGATGCTTAGGGAAGAGAAAAGAAAAGGGGAAAAAAAAGGAAAATATACTTTTAAGGCAAGTGAAGAAGCCAAAACAAAACAAGTAATAACTTTAAATGTCTTTGAAGAACACTTCAAGAAACATAAAAGCATGATGACATAAAACAATATGAAAACCTATAATAAAGGACTGGCTACTTCATTTCTAACTCCCAAATGATTTGTATATAGATACAGCAGAAGACAGGCAACCTCCATTTAAAAGTCAACAAAAGGGAGGAATTTTTTTTAATCAAATATTTATTGAATGCCTACCATGTAGGATAGTATGATGGGCACATTCTAATTACTTTTCTCTTTTTGTTCAATTTGTTTACAATTTTTTTAAAAGATAGAAGTTGTTTTGTTTTCCTCTAGAAAATTCAACCTGAAAAAGATATTTATTTCATATTCTTCTGGGTAATTGACCTTTTTATCCACATCATTGGGCAGTTAGAGCAACAAAGCGCTAAAGGAAAAACTTTAACATGGCACCAAACCAAGCATAAATCCACTTTAGCATGCTCCTGAAAAGGAATATTTTCTCTTTTTTTTAGGTACAAGGGGCCAACTTCATTTTTCACAATTCTCCAGAACATGAATATTAATTGAATTTTTTGGTGACATGAGTCATGTTTTTGTGAAGAATCATTTTGTAAATTTAATTTCCTGTCCTCCCAACCCATTTCTTGCCTTGATTTTTCTAATTATTATCAAGTTTCAAAGAATTTATTTCTATATAGAAGAATCTACATATAATGTATATATGGCATTATTTTTAAAATTACTCAGCTATTTCAGGATTACATGTGGTTTCCTAGTTGAATGAAGGTGATCCAAAATTCCTCATTTTTTAAGGTTAAAACTGATGCTGCTTGGGTTTTTTGGAACATCCTTCCCAACTGCTTCCTGCTTGTCTCAGTCATTCAATGTTCAGGTCAAACCTCACGTCCATCATGGAGTCAATCAATATAATCCACTCTCAGATCTCTAGCTATAACATGCCATCATAAAATCGAATTCATTTTTCTTAGATACATTTGGGGTAGGGATAGGGGTTGGGTCCCTAATTTCATTGGTAACAGAGCTCCTAGATGAGAAAACATCATCAGCTGGTCAGCATCAAATTAGCAACTTAAAGCTTTAGAACTTAGAGCCATAGTATTAGATGTGATGATTTGCCCGGGTTTTACAAATGAAGTACAGGTCGGAGAGGAGACATCAACCCAGGTCTTCTGAACACTGAAGCCAGCATTGCCCTTCTTCCATATTGCCATTTGTAAACTAAATCATAGTTTATTTGAAGACAAAGATCATATTTCACAATATTTTTTTATATTCCCTAAGGTACCTCGAAGAGTGCTATATGTTTATGTTTATACATGTTTATGTGGTTCATTTGTTTCAGATGTGCCCAACTCTTCATAACTCAGTTTGGAGTTTTCTTGATTAAGATACTGGAGTAGTTTTCTATTTCCTTCTCCAACTCATTTTATAAATGAGGAACTGAGGCAAACAGGGTTAAGTGACTTGCACAGGGTCACACAGAAAGTGTCTGAAACTGGATTTCAATGCAGGAAGATGAATCCTCCTGACTTCTGGCCCAACATTCTATCTACTGCTCCTCCTAGCTGCCTTAGATACATGATATACAGACTCAAATGATTAGGAATCACATCAATATGAGTATTCTCTAAAGATGGAGATCATAAAGCATCCATGTCTGCCTTTTGCTTAGACAGCTAAGTGGTACTATGGAGAGAGCGTTGAACTTGGAATCAGGAATTCTGAGACCAAATCCTGGGTAAATCACTTGACTTCTCTTAGGTTCTATTTCGTCATCTGTAAAATGGGCCTAATAATAGCACTTGTCTCACAGCATGAAATTATAGATACTTATATATCTATAAACCTTAAAGTTGTATAAATGCTATTTATTATTAAAATTATCATCATCATTATCATCCAATATGACTTTTTTTCATGTCTTCCCATAAATCCACTGAATAGGTTGGGGATCTTCCACATTTTTATGGGCATCATCAGATACTTACAAAGTACATTGGATGTCTCAACATAAGAGAAATTCATTTTTTTTCTCTTTAAAATTTTTTACTCTGTTTCTTTTTCCTAATTCTTTGCTCCTGATGGGCTACAACTTACTTATATCCACCAAGCATCTTCTGATTTCCCTCTTGTGGATATTCATAAATTAATGTTTATATATATGAATGAATAAATGATTATTAGAAGATTATTCATTAGGCACTCATATGCCAAGCATCATGAGATATAAGCTTATAGTTACACATCAAAAATAGAAGAATGTTTGTATTTAAAAGCTGAGTGTTTTGGAGAGATGTTTGTGCTCATTAAGGAACTTTGCAAATTTCTAAAAATAGGTCACTCTCCTCTCTTGCTATTCAATTCTGAACATCATCCATTGTCTATTCAAGATGACTATATTAAATATATAGAGTGCCCCTGCTCAAATCTTAATGAACTTGGGGGACATCCTGTATATATTAATAGATGAACTAACTCCCCAGTTTTTTCATCTGACATATCATAGTCTGGATTGCAGGAATTCTTTATCCACTTGCTTTTTTCCTGTGTAGAATAGTTAAGTCAGTCTTTTGAGTGGTTATAGATGTTATTCAGAAAGCTCTCTAGAGTAAAAAGGCTGGATACAATCAGGTAATCAGTGTAATGCTGCAAAATGTTTCTTACTTGAACTGTACCCTGGGTCTCCCCTATGATAGTGGGAAACTTTTGAAATGCATACATCTCCTTGTTTTGCTAGATGTTAATAATCAGAGTGTCAAACAAGATTATCCCTATCTCTTTCATAGAATCTTACAGAATTTTGACATTATTTAGAAAATACTTGTTAGAGGTGAGCATTTAAGATATCATTTTTATTCTACCAAATCAACCACTCTCAAAAAAAAATCTCAACCTTCTTCAAATGCAATGGAATCTTATAATCACTATGCCTTTTAGACAGTTGTATAATTGTAAAGATAAGGTCTTCTGTAGAACAGATCAATCAATAGACATTTATTAAGCCCTTATGGACCAAACACTATGCTAAGCACTGGGAATACAAAAAGAGGCAAAAAAGAATCCCTTCCCTCACGGAGTTTACAATAGATTGAGGGAGACAATATACAAACAAAACATATAAAGTAAAATATATACGAGATAAATAGGAAATAATTAACAGAGAGAAGACACTCGAATTAAGAGGGGTTGGGAACGACTTCCTATGAACTATAGGATTTTAGCTGGAATTTAAAAGGAATTCAGGAGGGGGCAGCTAGGTAGCTCAGTGGATTGAGAGCCAGGCCTAGAGACGGGAGGTCCTAGGTTCAAATCCGGCCTCAGATACTTCCCAGCTGTGTGACCCTGGGCAAGTCACTTGACCCCCATTGCCTACCCTTACCACTCTTCCACCTATAAGTCAATACACAGAAGTTAAGGGTTTAAAATAAAAAAAATAAAAAATAAAAATAAAAAATAAAAGGAATTCAGGAAATCCCATAGGTGGAAAAGGGAGAGAGTATTTCTAGGGACTAAGAACAACCAGAGAAGATGCTTAGAGTTTAGAGATGGAGTGTCATGTGAAACATATATCACATGATTATTACTATTCCTAGTACATTCATCAAATATGCTTTCAATACAAATGTGGGTGATTCTTATAAAAATGAGAAAGTAGGCATATAGATCAATGGCTATTGATGTTCTTTGTTATTATTCTTTAGTATAAATAGAGTAAAATATTTTTTCCAATACTTTTGGTATATATTCTTTTCCTTCAGACATGTTGAAAAATCAGTTCAACATATTCACAGCTGTGTTGCCTGTAGAATGGACCTCTGGCATTCTGGATTGAAAACAACTACTTTTCCTGTCTTTAATTCTCTTCAGTACCATTTCTACCCCTTCAACAAGCACATCTGGGATTGGGATGCCAGAGTTCATGATGATAGCTCCTCTGTTGATGGTTTTAAAAGTTTGTTATAATATTCTGATATTTTTGCATATTTTTCACTTTTCCCCACCCATTCTTCTCTTTCCTACCTCATTCCTAAATGTCCTTAGGATGAGTCAGCTTACTTTGGTCTCTCACCAACTTTTCCTTTAATTTCTTTCTTTTTCACCTCTGCTTCTATGTCATGAAGTGATATTGATCATAATCTCCTTTTATGTAAGATTTTACAAACAAATTAACACTCTAAGGTGGTACTTCCCTTACTTGCCATCTTTGTTTACTGTATTTATCTTAAGCTCTTGGGTCTCTTCATTTTAGCAACTAATATTCATAGGTTAAACTTTCATATGAGTTTATAATAATTGGGTGTGTCTACGTATATCCCATTGCTACATTACTAATTTGTTTTAAAAGATCAGACTAGAATTATTTTAATTTTCTGCCATGTCTTTTTTTATTCTTCTTCTAGATTTGTATAAATTTGCTCTAACCAGTCGATGATCTATTCATATAGTAATTGCTGATTTATGAGTAGTTTTAACATCAGTAAGGAGCCATGTCATGTCTGCTAAAACATAACCATTTTTTGAAATGTTATTTGATAATACTTCTACCCCCTTTTCCATTCTCTTCTTGATGAAAATGACTATATAGGCCTGAGATTTTGTGCTTTCTTGAAGGTCTTTGGCATCTCTCATTTCTTACTCCTAATTCACATTTCCAATCTACTTTTTTCATTATTTTGGCCTATTTTGGGGCTTTGCATAAAAGCTATCAACTATCAAAAGGACATGTTGATTTCACTTGGAGGTTGGTAGCTAGGTGGCAGAGTGGAGAGATCTGGAGTCAGGAAGACCTAAGTTAGAATCTGTCCACAGACATTTATTAACCTTGTGACCTTGGACAAGTTACTTAACCCTATTTGTCTTGGTTTTCTCATCTGTAAAATGAGCTGTAGATGGAAATGGCAAACCACTTCAGTATCTTTGCCAAAGAAAATTCAAATGGAGTCACAGAGAGTGGGACACAACTGAAAGACAACTGCACAACAAAATCAAATTCTTCATCAACTTACTCTTCTTTGTCCTCTGCAACAGAGGCTGATGCATAGATTACATCAATTTTCATGGTGGCCTTTTTTCACAAAAATTTATTATAAATCCTTTTATATGAAATTACCAAATGTCCCATGAAATGATGTTTCCTGTTGACTTCACATGCATAATAAAACCAACTCTGTCAACTCCTTTATTTGCCTGATGGACAGCTTATGACCCAACCTTCCATTAGACTGTAACTACCTTCTGTCTTCTGGTTTTCACTTATGTAAAGAATGACAAGATTCAGTTCCTATGGTAGAATGCCTATGTGATAAGTACTTAGTAAACCTTGATAAGAAATGTGAAAAGAAAATACATTTTTTTTACTACAATTCATTGAATAACAGGAAAATCCATACTTGTAACCACTCCAGGAAAGTGAAGGATAGAGATTCAGAAATTATTTAAATCAACTAAAGAAAAAAAAATTAGGAAATCATCAATCTTGCTTCTGTTCATTTTGAAGCAATAGAGAGATGAATCATATAGTAAAATAATAAAAATGGTAGAGAATTTAGTATACTAAATACTCATGAAATGTTTTCCTGACTAGAGCACTCACCTTTCTAACTCTATCCCATGCAAGTGATATGTTATATTGAAAGGCACTGAATATTAATTACAAATATGTCTATTTGAAAATTTCTTTTGGCCACTATTTAATTTCAAGGTAATAGATTTAGCTGAAAATTAAAAAATAGGATGTAAAGTGCTATCATTTTACTGAAAAGAAAATTCTTTCTTTTGGGCTTTTACTTAATGAAAACTCAGGACAAGGAAAATTAAAAGGAGCTTATTAAAGGTAATTCAAAGTAGCAATATTTTAAAGGGCTGATTACTGTGGATCAGCAAGGTTTCAAGGTGGGCCAGCTTTTTTATGAGATAATTTAGATAGGTCTACATCAACAAAGGAGGTTGGGCCAGGTAGATCTAATACTGCATTTCCCAAAGAGGTAAGGGAATGGGACTTGCCTGCATGACAAATCTCAGGGAATACAAAGCTGCAGACTGAGGTAAGCCTTTCCCCAACATTGATTGACCAGCTTGCTTAGGAACATTTAGTCAACATAACTTTTAATATTCTAAGCTTATAGCAATTTGAGTTTTTGAAAAAGAGCAAATCTTTTGAGGGATAACATACTAAACATAGAAATTTAGTGAGTTAATAAGAGAAGTTCATGAAAAATTATTTTAATCGGAGACATTTTTTTCAAAAATGCTATATTCATCATTGTAAACAAAAAAAATGTACACAGTTCATCTTCCTGCTTAAGGGGTGGAGTTTAGACTTTGAATCTCACCCTTTAATTCTCACCTCCACACAGGATTATTCCTGGCTGGGAAAAGTAATTGTCTCTTGACAGCCAATATCTATTTTGATTTTCAGAGGAGGGGACAAGATGCTTTGAACTGAGTAGTATCCCATCTTTTCTTTTTCCCAGATATGCCCAAAGCGAGTTGGGTAAAGAATAGGGGGGAAAAGGATTCTGAAGAAATCACTCTTCCATTTCAATGTACTTTTAAAATTTAAATTCAGTTTTGTTGTTCTGAGTCAACTTCTTAAAAAATTAGTGTCATACAAATATGGAGAAGTGAAACTTGCTGAAATGTATAAGCACTGGCTGGACACTGCCTTATCCTTACATTAAATAATTGTTTGTAGAACTAACCGAAAATAGAATTTTATGCCTCCTTGGGCTTCAAAATACAGGTCAAGTGGAAGAGATGGACAGTTAGTATGTACATGTCCATGATCTTTGTTCTATATTTTTGTTTCTAATTGTGAAAGAGGCAAGAGTCACAGAGCTGACCAAGATTCAGGAAAAAGCAACCTAAGGCATTTGCTTGAATTAAGTGAAAGCAATCACAGATTGGGTTCCTTGCTAGGGCAATTAAAGCCAAGGAAATTTGTAGAAGCCTGAGACTTTTAACATCCTCATTTAAGCAAGAGTCAAGGGTGCAGGTTTATCTTTCAAGAAGTAAATCAACAAGTTGTGTGCAATAATGGAACTGAGCAAACCATGAGAAGTGATGACTTGAGCTGAAGTGGTATGGGAGATAATTAGACATACAGTCAGGCACCATAACCAGAGAAGGCTCAAGGGCATAGACAGAAGGGATATGAAGATTACCGGAAACTGGGCAGAAATCTAATCAGGTTTTTCCTTGTCAGATAAGTGTGAGCTAAATATATTTTTAGGATAGAATCTCATCTACATCCAAATGGATTTGAGGCAGGGGCCTCAAATCCATTACAAAATTAAGCTTAATATGAATTAGACAATTAAAAATCCATCAAAAGGCAATTATTAAGGGACAGCAAGGTTGCGCAGTGGATAGAGAGCCAACTGGATTCAGATTTAGCTTCAGAGATTTCTTATCTATGTGACCCTGGGCAAGTCACTTATCTCCAATTACCTATTCCTTACTGTTCTTCTGCCTTGGTAGTGGTAAGGGTTTTTGAAAAAGCAATTACTAAGCACTTAACTATTGCCAATACCAAAATAAATAAATAAATAAACAAACAAACAAACAAACAAATAAACAAACAAACAAATAAATAAATAAGTAGATAAATAAATAAATAAGCTCATGTATTTAAAAAGGCATCTTTAATCGAGATCATGAGCCAGGATACCACACTGCACCCAAGTACGGGACTGTCCAAAGAGGAGAATTACAGTAAGGGTTTTATATACTCAGGAGGGGCAGCAGGATAGGTTGATGGAACCTGAGTGGGTTAGAATTCTTTTTACTACCTTAATGGTAGAATCATTTGAAATGCTGGGGTTAGGAAAGGAGCCAATCTATATGATAGAACAGCAGAGAAGTGATGGTTTCTGGAGGCATGTTTAACCCAGGTCTGGTAAGTTTGAACAGACTCTGATAGCATAGCCTGGACTGGGTTACAGAAGGTCACAATAGCCTTAGTGCATCTGTTTCAATATTCTTGGGTTCTCTGCCCTAAGAGTCAGGGTAGTCAGTTTGACAGTATTTACTATGTTTTAGGTATTGTGCCAGGTGCTGGGCTTATCAATGTATTAATGATCAATAACTATTGAGTGCCTACAGTGTCCACATATGATGCCAGGCACTGAAGATATGAACACAAAGAATGAAACACTCTCAGCTTGGAAGGAGCTAAGATTCTAAGGAAGGAGACAACAAATACATATATGCCGCATAAGTAAAAATTAATAAAAAATGAAATATTCATAAGAGAATGAAACATAAGGTGGTCCAGGATAGAGAGAGTAGTACCTATAGGGGAAACAGGAAAAGCTTCATATGGAAGCAAATGCTTGAGCTCGAATTTTAGAGGAAGAGAAATTCTACCAGGGTTACATTGGGAGGTAGTACATTCTTGTCACATAGGATGAATGTGTGTGCAACAGAGAAAAGGCCAGTTTGGCTGAATCATAGAGGGCAAGAGGGAGAGTAATATCCAGTGAAGCTGGAAAGATAGGTTGGGGCCAGTTTATATAGGGCCTTAAATGCTAAACAGAGAACTCTTTATTTTATCCTGGAGGCAATAGGAAGCCCCTAGAGTTGATTGAGTAGATGAGTCATGGTCAGATCTGTACAGTAAGGATAATTATTTTGGCAGAAGTGTGTAGGATGGGCTTCAGTGGTGAAAGTTGGAGCAGGGAGACCAATTAGGAGGGTATTGAAAATCTAGATAAGAGGTGAACTAATGTGGCAGCTGCTGTGTCTAGAGAGAAAGGGCCACGTGAAAGAGAAGTTGTAAAGGTAGAAACAGCAAAATTTGACAATTGATTGAGTATGTGGGGTAAGAGAGACTAAGGAGCCAAGAATAATGTTGAGAAGATGAACTTGAGAAACTTGAAGAATTATAGTACTTTCGACAGAAATAGAGAAGTTTAGAAGAGGAGGAAGTTTCAGGGGAAAATTAACAATTTCAGTTTTGGAGATGTTGAGTTTGGGATTTCTTCAGGACATCCAATTTGAAATATAATATAAGCAGTCGGTGATACAGCATGAAATTAAGGACATAGAGGTTATGAAGACAGAGAGTATAAAGCAGTGATTCCCAAACTTTTTTTGGCCCACCATCCCCTTCCCAGAAAAAATATTACTTAGCATCCCTGGAAATTAATTTTTTTTTAAATTTTAATAGCAATTAATAGGAAAGATAAATGTACCTATGACCGTTACCGCCCCTCTGGATCACTGCAGCACCCAACAGGGGGCGATGGCGCCCACTTTGGGAATCACTGGTATAGAGAGAAAAAAGAAGAGAAACGAGGATAGAATGTTGAGGAACACTCACAATTATATTATGTGATATAGGTAGTGAGTCAGCAAAGAAATTTGGAAAAGCACAGGTTGGACAGGTAAAAGGATAATCAGGAGAGTTTAGAGTAACAAAAATGCAGGGAAATGAATGTCTAGGAGGAGAAGTTGGTCAGCAGTATCAAATGCAGCAAGCAGATAAGTCCAGAAGGATGAGGACTGAAAAAAATGCCATCATATTTGGCAATTAAGAGATTATCAGTAAATTTGAAGATTATAGGAAGAAAACAGGATATAGTCCCTGCCCTCAAGGAGCTTATTTCAAATGAAGGAGACAACATTAGAATAGGGAGAAGGCATTAGCAGATAGGAAAACTGGAAAGGCTCCATAGAGAAAGTGATGCTTGAGCTTAAATGAAATCAGGAATTCCAAGGGAGTATATGCTAGGCGTGGGGGAACAGCCATTACACTATATGGAGAAGAGATGTGGGGTGTTTTATGTGTTGAAAAGCTAGAAGAACAATTTAGCTGGATTGCAGATATCTCCTTAATTCACACATAAGGCACATCCAAAACCAGGGACTTTTGTGAAATGGACACCATTGCTCCTGGTCATACCCACAAGCTCCACAAAATTCAATAATTCCATTTTTATTCAACACATAACCCTAGTTAAGTCATTTGCCAATTTCAATTGTATTATACATTATTTTTATACCACTTTGCACTATTTTTAGTGCAAATTTTAGTGCAGATTTTAGCTTCTAGTCTGACCTATTCTGTTCCATGACCAAAGAGATGTTTTATTAAGCTCAGGGTTTCTATTGCATGTTCAGGGACCCTTTATAAACAGTGATTACTCTCTACCCATATTTTTTTGCCTTTGCATTTCTCTATTACTCTTGCTACCCTATTGTGTTGGGAGTCTATATGATTTGGAATGTCAGGGGAAATCTGTAAGATTCTTTAAGGCTGATTTCCCTAGCTCAGTGACACCATTTCTTCTCTAAGTTATAACTAGTCCCTCCTGGGCAGTTTTGCTTCAACACCTTCAGAGCCAATTCTCTGGCTTATTGTGCAATCTATATTTGTCTTTCAGAATCAGCCTGAAATTAGTGACTAAAGCTAACATTTTTAATGGCTGAGTGATGAGGGATATTATCTGTATTACTTACTATCTATGATACCTAAGGAAGTATTTCCATAAGAAATGATTTCTGGTGGAGGAAAATTAAGGGTTGCATTATTTGAGTTTCCATTCCTTATGGTTCACAAATAATACTGATGCAGGTTCTGGGACATCATGGTATAGATGTAAGAAGAAAGAAAGGGAAGGAAGAAAGGAAGAAAAGAAGGGAGGGAGGGAGAGAGGGATGGAGGAAGGAAGGAAGGAAGGAAGGAAGGAAGGAAGGAAGGAAGGAAGGAAGGAAGGAAGGAAGGAAAGAAAAAAGGAAGGAAGAGAGGGAGGAAGGAAGGAAGGAAGAAAAGGAAGGAAGGAAGGAAGAAAGGAAGAGAGGGAGGGAGGAGAGGGGAAGGAAGAGAGGGAGGAAGGAAGAAAGGAAGGAAGGAAGAGAGGGAGGCACTTAATAATTATGTTTGTTGACTCATTGATTCATTGAATGGATTTGAATTCCATAATGAGCTAGCAAAGGAGTTTGAGAAGGCATAGTTAGCCATGAAAATCTTAATTTTGAATCCCTACCTGAACAGGAATCCCTTTGTGTCATGCATCCTCTATTTAAATCCCTCCAGTGATGGAAAACTTACTACCTTAAGAGCCAGTATTTTCCACAGTTGGATAGTTGTGATTCGTTAGGGGGTTCTTCCATATAAGGAACAAAATCTGCTTATCTGTAATTTGGCCAGTGTTTCCTCAGTCTACCTCATGGGAACATGCAAATCAATTCTCATCTCTTTTCTAGGGAATAGACTTTCAATGCAGTTACATGAAGATACACATTTTTTTCCTAATCAAAGCTAACTAACCCTAATTTCTTCACATTCTTATAAATCCTTGCTACCATTATAAAGCAGCGATGTAGAGAGTCATAGCTCTGGTCTCTGGGATACTCCTATCCCAAGTCAAATTGTAACTCTAAATGAATAACCAGTAATCCTGCCTCAGACTTCCAGATACAGATCAATCCAGATTCCTTTGGCATCATGCTTAAACTAGTTATTTCCCGTTTTTATGGTCTCTTTTATAGGTAGGATATAATCTTCATTGATCATATTTTCAGTGGTCTTGGCCCCAGCTAAGACAAAAGTGCCTCCCTACCTCCATAGGGCTACAAATACATCCAAAAAGGCACAAATATTATCTACAACTGAGAAAAATGGGGAAAATCAGGAAACAAACCTTCCACCTTGGATTTTTTTTATCCAAAATGGACTTTAGAGACCATTTTGTTCAACCCATTCAAAGTGAGAATAAAGGCCAAGAGAAGTTGTAATCTTCATGAGCCACAAAGTAAATCAATTATAGAGGATCACAGAATATCAATTCCGAGAAGATACCTCAGAAATTCATCCTGTCAAACCCATTCATCTTTCATATGAGTAAACAGAAGCACAAAGGAAGTGATTTTTCCAAGGGGACACAAAGGTAGAACATTATAGAACTGAAATGAAAGAATACAGATTCTGTCATTCTACTCTTTCCACATCTCCATGCTAGGCTCGCCTGGATCTAAGGGAATAAAAAAAGCAAAGTACTGTTTCCAAGAAAGGATAAAATAATTAGCCAGGGAACAAAATGAGAACTCAAAAATACCACTCCAATGCAACTACCAACAATTTGGAAATAGGTCTTGATCAATGACACACGTTAAAACCAGTTCAATTCACAGAGTTAAGCATTTTTTTCTGTCATCTACTCAGCTAAAAGGAACCTCAGAGTCTATTTAATCCATCTTTTTCACTTTATATATGAGGAAACTGAGCCCCAAAGAGGTCCAATGACTTGCCCAAGGTCACATTGCTAGTAAAAGGCAAAATTGTGAGGATAAACCTGATATTCTGATTCTAAATAGCAATCTTTCCAGTGAAGTTCAATAAATTCAATAAATATTTATTAAACATCTACAATGTGCCAGGCACTAAATTCTAGAAAAACAAAAGCAAAATACAGTCCCCACCCTCCAGGAACTTACAGTCTAATGAGTGAGACAACATGTAAACAAATGCATACAAAGTAAGCTACAAATTGGCTAGTTGGTTTTATCCTTCCTACTCAAAAAGGACCAACATGACATCACTGTATTGGCAATCATTGTATAGGGTATCTCACATTTCTTTTAAGCTACTGCAATTCCACTTCGTTCATGGACCACATTTGTGAGGCTAGATTTGAACTTATGTCTTCCCCACTCTAGCTAGGTCAGAGGCCAGACTTCATTTCATTTTTTCCCTCTGCTACATACTCTCTCTAAAGTTCTAGGGAACTTTCCAAGACCTTAAGTTACAGAGGAGGTGTTGGCCTCCTACACTGGGAGTCCACCATACTAATGAGGTCATAAGTCCAGTCCCAATTCCTGGGCCTTTGAAACCAGAGTAAAAAAAGAGCTCACTATGTAAAGTCTGGCATAATATTTAGCTAAGCAAGATTAATAATTAGTCAAAGAAGGTACAAGTAAAGGTTTGTGATGGCTTAGAATAGGGGAGTTTAAAGTATGCATCAATTCATATAATTTATAACTGGTTGTCTCTTTCTTGGAGCATCCTTTTGTATGTATTACAGAACTCAACACTAAATGAAGAAAGGAAGGAAATAAGCTTTTAATAAGCTGTATTGTGTTTCAGGCATTATGCCAAAGGCTTCACAAATATTACCCAGGATTTATAAAGAGCTTTGCATAGCACCTGGCACATAGGTACCACATAAATATTAGTTATCATTATTATTAATATTATCATTGATATCATTTGATTCTCACAACATTGGAGGTAGATGCTATTTCTCTTTTTTTTCATTTTACAGTTGAGGAAACTGAGGCAGACAGAAGTGACACACCCACGGTCATATAGCTAGTAAGTGACTCAGGATGAATTTGAGCTCAGTACTTCTTGATTAGGCTCAGTGCTCTATCCCCAACACCATTTATCTGTCTCAAAGACTAGCAGTGAGTAAGTGTGGACATGATGCTTATGAGATCTCATGAAAGGACAATGTAGTAGAGAAGAAAGGAAAAGGGATTATTTAAAAAGAAAAAAGCCAATCCAGGACAACTGCAAGAAACTCATGCCAAAAAAAAAATAGATATCCACTGCCATAGAAGGAATAAAGTCCAAATGCAATCTGAAACATACTGTTCTTTATTTCTTCCATGAATTTTTCTCTACTATAAGCAATATATGTGTTTCACATGGCAACATGTATTATACGATAATATCTATCTATCTATCTATCTATCTATCTATCTATCTATCTATCTATCTATCTATATATCTATCTATCTATAACCTGTATCATATTATCTGCCTTCTTATGGAGGAGGGAGAAGTGGGAGGGATAAAGAGAACATGGATTTCAAAATATCAGAAAATGAATATTTTAAAATTCTATTGATATAAGAAAAAGAAAAAAGTCCAAACATAGACAATTATTCTTTGGTACACTGAGCTGTTTCATAAGGTTATCTATCTACATGTCCAAAGTGGCTAATGTTTATAGGTCCAGGGAAATGGTGCTAATTTATTGATCCTGGCAGCCAGAGAAGGGGACAATTCTTTGGTGAAAATAAGTTGGATAGAGTCATACACGAAGCCTTCACTTACCTTGAGAATGAGCTATTTGGCATTCCGGAGGAGTCACCCAATTTTCTTGCCATTTGGAATGAGAATGGAAGATGGTAAAGAAAAGCTATGCACCAGAGTCAGGAAAATTGCATTTTTGTAATTTGTACTCAGCTATGTGCCTATGCTTTCCTGGATAAGTCATTTCACCTTTAAGCCTTTCAGCTTCCTCTTCTTTAAAATGGGACCAATGGGGCATCTAGGTAACACAGTGGATAGCAGTTGGAAGAACCTGGGTTCAAATCTGGTCTCAGACACTTGCTAGCTGTATGACCCTGGACAAATCACTTACGCCCAACTGCCTAGCCCTTACTGCTCTTCTGCCTTGGAACCAATGCCGAGTATCAATTCTAAGACAGAAAGTAAGGGTTAAAAAATGTATGTTAAAATAGTAGACCTACTTTCTTCAGAGGTTTGTTGTGAAGCTCAGATGAGACTCCAATTTTTAAGTTTAAGAAGGAATTACCGGTGCTAAAAGTGTCCCACCCAGCAGAAATTTCTGAGAGCTGGAGACAACTTGATGACATGCCTTTAAGCCTTGAAAACCTTCCTACAGATGCCCTGTTTGTGGCTGCTAAGAGATAATCATAGCAGAGCAGGCACAACCCCAACATTCACACACTAAGATGGCCCACCTCCAGAATTTGTTAGACAATGAAAACAGTTCTTTTGGAAGGAAAATGCCAAAGAAGATCACTCGAGTGTCCTAGGCTCCCCTTTTATCCAATGCTAGTGACACGTTTCTTACTCACAGACTTTTTGGTCACGTCTAAGGTGAAATGTAGCTGCTTCTTCAACTTCTCATCCAGGCTGGGCTAGTACCAATTTTCTAAGAGGTGTTTGTCCCAAGCATGTTCCACCAATGAGAACACAAAGATCTAAACATCCTTAGGATAAAGCATGGAAGATAGGTTTGATCTCTATGGTCCTGCTCCTACCGCTTGAGGGCATAAAAAGGGATCGTCCAGTTGTGGTGGCAAAGCCCAGGCTTATGTGGTCTTGCCCATGTTCAGGATTAAGAGAACTTTGGGGTGATACCCATGACTTTAAAATTTCAATAATATAGCAGGCAAGTAAAAGTATCTATCACTTGTTTCAGAAGGTTAATAATTTCCTCCTTACAGATTTTTGTTTAAGAGTATAAATATAGAGCAAGAAGGGACTTTAGAGGTTGGCTAATCCACCTTGAGCAGTTAGGTGGTAAAGTACTAGGCCTAAAGGTGGGAAGACCCATCTCCCTGAATTAAAATCTGGCCATGAGACACTCACTAGTTGTGTGATCCTGGGCAAGTCATTTCACTTGGTTTCTTAGTTTCCTCATTCTGTCAAATCAGCTGGAGAAGGAAATGTCAAACCATTCTAGTATCTTTGCTAAGGAAACCCCAAATGGGGTCACAAAGAGTCAGATATGGCTGAAATGACTGAATGATAACTGTCCGACTCTCAAGAAATAAGGAAACTAGCCAGGCCTTGAGATGGAAGGTGCTGGGTTTAAATATGGTGTCAGAGACTTCCTAGCTGTGTGATCCTGGGCAAGTCACTTAACCTCCAGTGCCTAGTCCTTACTGCTCTTCTACCTTAGAAACAATAAGATAGAAGATAAAAGTTTTTTTTTTAAAAAGTAGAAGAAGAAATGGGGTAATTAATGTTTGAGGAGATTATGTTAAATGTCAAAGGCCAGAGAGGTAATATTCACCAAAGGCAGTATTTGAACCCAGGATCTTTGACTTTAGGTGCAGTTCTCTTTCAGTTATATCAAGCTGCTCATCTCCTATTACATGTAAGTCCTATGGAGTTGTCCAAGATTAAATGACTTGTCAGAGTTCAAACATTAGTGACTCTCAAAAAGCAGGACTTGAAACCAAGTAAAGTTTTCCTGACTCCAAGCCTAGCACTTTATAAAATATTGCCTCTCTAATGTTAACAACCAGGCCATATAGTAGAGTACTGGGCCTAAATTCAGGAAGATCTCAGTTCAAATATAGCCTAGAATACTTCCTGCCTGTGTAACCTCGAGCAAGTCACTTAACCTTTGTTTTTGCCTCAGTATCCTTAACTGTAAAAATGAGGATCATAGTAGCACCTTCCCCCTAGAGTTGTTGTGAAGATCAAATGAGTTATTATTTATAAAGTGCTTAGTTCAGTTCCTGGCACATAAGAGGGATTCTATAAATATTAGTGATCTTAAGATAGATAGTTTTGACCTGGATGGGACCTCAGAGGTCATTAAGGATAGTCCCTTCATTTAACAAATGAGTTAAAGTGATTTGTCCAAAGTCACACAGCTTATAAGTATCAGGGCCAAGATTTGCCTCCAGATCTTCCTAGCTCCTTTATTCATTAAACCATGATGCTCTTGTCTTTAGTAAAGGGTACAGGGTACCAGGATATCATACACATCTGATCACTGCTCATGTCTGATTTAGTCACTTATCTGGGCTATAACTGGTCCCCAATACACCCATTCCTGCACCATATGAGGACTGTAAATAGAGTCAGGAATCTGTATTGCTCCACCTTCTGGGCTAGAGCTTCAAGGCAGAAGAAAATCTAGGATTCCTGTGTAGTCAGAAAGGTTTCAACTGGAGGGTCGAGGAAGGAATTGGTCTCTGATCAATTCTGATTCTCAAAACTTTTCTAATGCCATTTAATTTCCTTTGGGCACTCCCTCCCATTGGAGAGACCCTGACCAAAGACTCTGCAGCCCGTCTGCTTTGGGAATGTCTTCTGTACCGCATTTGCTAAATGCAGCAAGTTTCCTGCATGAGTGTAATAAAACTCTTCTTAAAATGCAAGTGTTAATCTGATTGGATAGCACCAGAAGCTGATATCATCCACTAATACTATAGCTCTAATTAGGGCTTCTTCTTCTCTTCTAACTCTAGTGAGAGCCAAGGGGAGTTGCCCAAGACTGGGTCCTTTGGCATATGCTTGCTGCCTCAGAAAGCCTTATTGATCAACAGCCCTGAGCCACATTTCTGTGGTGGCTTATGTGGGGCATCATATTCATCCTCCCCATCCCCAACTGTTCTTTCTGGGGTTTCTATGCACCATTAATCCCCATGTTTCCTTTGGTGCAGTGGAGGAAATTCATGGCAACCCACATGGTTGTTGCCACATTTATCCCTTCACTCCCATACTCATCTTGCTAACATGAAGGATTGCTAAGTTCCTTACAGTTATCTCTTCTGATACTGCTCTGTATGGTAGGTGAGTGGTATCAACTTCAAATAATAGAGTGCTCAGAATCCTTTTATCAAAATCTCTGTGGGCCTCATATTGACACGTTCAAAATGTGATATTCTCTACGTTTTATTGTATTTTTAATCATTTTATTAAATATTTCCCAGTAACATTTTAAATCTGATTGGGGCTCACACAGAGGAAGGTAATTTCATTGTCTCTATTTTGTAGATAACAAAGCTGAAAGTTGAGAGAGGGTTGATAACTTCCCTAGGGTCCACACAACTAGAATATGTCTAAGGTAGGATTTGAACTCAAAGCTTCCTAACCCTAAATCTACTCCTGTTCACTGTGTCATCTTATGAGCATCCAAAAAGCTGGACTAACACAGAGGAAAAATTATCCTTAGAAAGAGTCAGGTTGTAATTAGAGGATTCCTTTGTTTCTCCTGGAGTCCCCAAACCTACTCCCTGGCATGTTAGATGGATACTTTGCAAGCCACATTCATGGGTGTGTGAGTTAGTGGGGGCTACTTCACTATTAGTGGGTAAAGAAACTGAGACCTCATTTAGGTTTTCTCTTCTCAGTCCCATTAGGCTGAAAGCAATAAGTAAAGTATTTTTGAAAGTCCATCCTATGGAAAGAAACAGTTCTGATTAATCCATTCAGTCAGTATTCCTGTTCCCAGCATAATCATCCATGACTTTAGATCTCAAAGTGGCATGTACCTTTGTTGACGTGGGAGTGGGCATCTCTTAGCAATGCCAGCAGGCCTGGAGGTCATGCATAGCTTCATCTTAGATTTCAACTACTGCTACTACAAAATAAAGATGACAACATTCTGACTCAGAGCCCACAGGTAGGGCCAGGCACTTTTCCCAGCTCCTACTTTACCAAGCCTGATAGAGAGCAGAAGTTGGTAACAATGCTCGGAGGTCCTAGCATGCTTCCCCCCTTTTCTGAGCTGTGAATAAGGCAGGACTATGCTTGTTTACAGTGAAGGCTCTAAGCACTATATATGTTGGGGGTGGGGGTGAGGGGAGAACATCAAGGCTGTGAAAGCATCCCACAGAATATGCCGTTGGGAGTGGGTGGCACTACCCACTCCCAGCCAAAAATCTCTGGAAGCTGCAAAAAAAGGAGGAAACTTGGCCTAGTGATGGAGAAGATGTGCCAAAAAGTAAGGGCATATTACTTAAATGTATCTTTACTTTTTCCTTTCTCCTCCAAGGGGCTGTATTATATGGGCACAAGTGCTATTTATATTTCTCCTGTGATTTATAGCCTTTACAAGTAGTTACTAAAGGACTTAGCAGTAACTTAGTTCCTACAGTTACTAAGGAACTTACAATAATAGACCAGAATGCATATACCAAATGCTAAATTCAACAGATATTTATTGAGCATCTATTGTGTGCAAGGCACTACATTAGATTATAAAATGTTATATATTTTTTCTCTCCTCATTTGTTGGACAGACAGTTGGAAAGTGTCCCATTGGATTGGGGCAAAGATTAGTTAGTTGTGTGTGTGTGTGTGTTTTAAGTTGTGATTTGTTTGAAAATTGTGGTGGTACTTTTTGGTAAAGTGTTAGTGATTCTCCTGGTAGTATACAGTCACAGAAAAGACCCTTAGGGTATGATTTAAGAAGTACTGAAATCCCCAGTTCTCTTTCCAGGAACTTTCTGAAATCTCCACTTTACTGGTATTTGGATTAATATGTTGGATCATTATTAAAATATAAGTGACTTAGCAGGCCAGAAACAAAGTCTATTATCAGCCATTAGCGCCTTGGCTATAATTGATAAAGTAACTCTGGTCCCTTGGTTTAATCATTCCCTCAGGGACTATCAGATGAAAACAAGAGATCTCTCATTTCTCTGTATGTCTGTATTTTGAAGGGAAATGTCTATGAAAGGAGGAAAGCTCTTCCTACCTGTATGTAAAAAGGGCACAATTTATTGTCCCCTTTATACTTTTGCTTAGGATTAGCCATACTGCTGCATTCTGTTTTTATCATTTTTATATTTTCATTTTTAGTAATTAGAAAAACAGTTTAAAGCCCACCTTCTTTCTTTGTTTGTTTCTCCATTTTATTTTGCATATGTACATATTTGTACGTATATAAATATTGCATATATATATATATATATTACACTGAGGCATAAACTCTACAGAACTTGGGTTTCTATTTCCCCCAAGGGGAAACAAACACACTGGGGCACTGTGACAAACAGATACTTAGAGACCTCTATCCCACTTTCCCAGAATAGGAAGAAAACTGATAGGTACAATGCCTTTAAAATTAGGATAATCTTAATTAAGCAAGGACATACGTGCACATGTGGAGCTAAAGGCTGGCAGGGGCCAATCCAGAGAGAAATCTGGGGTGATATGGGTGGAGAGTTTCAGGAACAAAGGATGACAGCTTTCTAGGTGCAAGGGGAAATTAAAGATTCTTTGATACATACTTTTGACACAAGACATCTGTTTAAGCCATTGAAATAACTCAGTCTCGAGGTTTCAGCATTTCAGTGATGCATTGAGTCTTAAGGCCAGTTGTCCAGTCGTTAAGACCTAAGGTTAACAGAGGGAGATAGTCTGCTCAGCAGTGTCCTGTACCAGATTTCCATGGCTATTTCAGCTGGGTTTATCCATGGTCATTCTTCCAAGGATTGTTAGCTTCTCCAAGTCACTCTGGGACCTAAGTAATTAAAGTCAGTCTCACATGGTTTCATCCTCTACATAATTAAGCAAATTAATACAGTTAGCATGTGTGTGTGTTTATTTTTTCCCCCTCCACACCAGGTAGAGAAATTGAAAGCAAAATGGCTACCATTTTGTAGGAAGCAGTTGCTATGTCTGGGGTCTGGAACAAAAACGTGCCACATATGATTTTGAACATTCTTTGGTTATCAGAGCTCAGTCCTAAGATAAGCAGAGACTACAACTTAAGGCAATCTTTTTTTTATTTTTTCTAATTTTTTAATTTCTTAATTTAGAATATTTTCCCATGATTACATGATGCATAATATTCCCCCCCTCCCTAGCTCTCGCTCTTTCCTTCCCTCTCCTGGAGCTGACAAGCAGTTCCACTGGGTTTTACTTGTGTCATTGTTCAAAACCTATTTCCATGTTATTCATATTTGCAGTAGAGTGATCTTTTAACATCAAAACCTTAATCATATCCCTATCGAACTACATGGCCGATCATATGTTTTTCTTCTGCATTTCTGCTCCCACAGTTCTTTCTCTGGAAATTGATAGTGATCTTCCTCCAGATTGTCCTGAGTTATTGCATTGCTGCTAGTAGAAAAGTCTGTGGCATTCGATTGTGCCATAATGTATCAGTCTCTGTGTACAATGTTCTCTTGGTTCTGCTCTAAGGCAATCTTTTCACAGAAAATGTGATACAGTTGAAAGGGCATTAACTGGAGTTAGAGGACCTTGTTTCAAATCCCTCCTCTGCCTTTATAACTTTGAGTAGTCACTTAACTTCCTTGTACCTCTCTGAGTTTCCTCATCTGTAAAATCAAAAAGTTAAACCACATGACCACCAAGGTCCCTTCCAACTCAAAATCACATCCCTATAAGTGGACTTTTAATATGTCAATGAGATATTTGGAGAGAAGAACTGGAAGAAAACAAACCTACCTTCATGTACTAGCTAGACATTTCCATATAATAATTACCAGGTTCCATGAGACAAAATCCTCCACAAAATTTTGTGCTGCCTCCTAAAAAGCCATGTTCTACCATTATGTGGCACTTTCTAAATGGTTAGGTTTGCCTTGTGGTAGCATCTGCAACTCAAAGTGGTAATCCAGACATAGAGGGCAAGAGAGGCAAGTGGTTTTGGGTAGTTCCGTTTAAATAGATGCCATCTAATCCTTGAGGCATGTGGGGTGAGTATGGCACAAATGTTCTTGGCATTAAGAAAACCTAGTTTTAAAGTGTTCATAGAAACCCTTTCTAAAAGCCCTATCATCTTGCCTTTGCCTATGTAATTCTGCTTTCCATCTCTAGTAAAGTGTAGAGGGTTCTACTAGGTGACCTTAGAGGTTCCTTCCAGCTCTGAAATTCTTTGATCATCTGTATAAGATCATAAACAGAACTTAATGCTTACTATGAGGTTAGTAGGAAAAACAAACTGAAGAAGACCCTGTGGGTTTCTCCAAGTAAGGAATACATCTGATGGAATCATATAATTTTATGAACTGGAAAAGTCTTAGAGATCATTGAACCCTGTGTAATCTAGTAGGGCAGCTAGATGATATAGTGGATAGAGTGCTGAGCCTGAAAACAGGAAGACTCATCTTTCTGAGTTCAAATCTGGCTTCAGACACTGACCAGCAGTGTGTGGCCCTGGAGTAAATCACTTAACCCTGTTTGCCTCAGTTTCCTCATCTGCAAAACGAGCTGGAGAAGGAAATAGCAAATCTCTCCATTATTCCAAATGGGATTTCAGACCTGACTTAAATGACTGGACAACAACTAAAATCCCAGGTACAGAAACTGTGAGACAAGAAGATTAAGCGATTTTTCTATTGTATATTTGTATGGGATTGGAGGTGATTCCCTCTGTAATGGAGAGGATTGGAGGTAATCCCCTATGTAGATGAGACTTATTACTCAGAAATCTCTGAAGCTTATAGGATAATACTGGGCCCATAGTGGTTGCTAAAATGTGTTTGTGTTGATGTGGAGTGCTACAACTGGTAATTTACATTTTTAATAACCAATAGTGCATAATCATCAAGCATAAAAATTTTATAATAAGATAGAGAGGCAGTCTATCATAGTGGAAGAATGCTGAATTTGGCAGCAAGAAGACTTCTGTTCAAATGTGGCCATTAGGGGGCACAAGAAATATAACGCCAGACCTAAAAATCAAGAAAACCTGAATGCAAATCTGGTCTCAGTCACTTCCTAGCTGTGGACCCTCAGCAAGTCACTTAGCCTCTGTTTACTTCAATTTCCTCTTCTGTGAAATGGGTATAATAATAACCCCCTCATCCCAGGGTGGTTGTGAGGATCAGATGCAATAATAATTGTAAAGCACAGTGCTTGGCATATAAGAAGTGCTATATAAATGTTAGCTATTATTAATATTAATTATTCTTATTATTGTATTATTAATATCCTCTCCCCTGACACTCATTCTGAGCAACATTTAAGCTCTTTGAGACTCAGTTTATTCATCTGTAACAAGGGAATAATAATATACTGCCTTCCTACTTCAAAGGGTTGCTATGAGGCTCAAATTATATAATTATGTATAGAACATGTATAGAAATATAATATAATATATTTATGTCTTCATATAATAAATACATGTAATTATGCACATATAATACATAAGTCTATTTTATTAATATCTAATTTGAGCACCATAATATTACTGATACGATTTGAACCTTAATACATATATTTACATATATAGAACTTGATGAACTATATAGCACTATATATATATATATATAAGTACTATATAGCAGAGATAAAATAAAAATAAGTGACTATGTATTTAATGATTTAAAGTTTTAAAAATACTTCTTCTCACAAGGACCCTATGAAACACTACTATTCTCATTTTTCATGAGAAGAAACTGAGACTTAGAGAAATTTAGTGACTTTTCCAAGGTCGCATAGTTAGTAGATACTGGAGCCCTGGCAAAAATCCAGGTTGCCATTTTCCAAGTCCAGTGCTTTTTCCACTAAAATGGAGATAAGACAGAGCAGAAATCCTTAGTTCATTCTTCCAGAAATGCTGGGGAGGATGCTTTCCTATTCAGAATGATCAGTGGGACCTAGACATTTGATGCTTTTTGTTTAATAAAATAAACTTCCAGTGTCATCAGAAATGTAAAGGTTAAATAGGAAAGTATCTCTTCTTATGATAGTGAAGGGTGCCTTTGTTAACTAATTCTGAGTATCCTCTTGAGATCTTACCAAGATCCAACCCCCAGGCCATCCCAGGCCTTTATTGAAAAGCTTGGAATCAAAATTTAGGCAGTTAAATGTTTCTCAGCTTCTGGTAATTAAAATGAAACATAAATCAAGGACTTTTCTTTGATATTTTCTCTTCCAAAAGGAGACTGAAGTCATCCCCAAGACTTTTTTGTCCCAGAGGATATTCCAAACTCTCTTAAGGTCAAAGGGGAATAGAGATGGCTGGTTCCTTAGTGGACTATTTTCTTAGTTCTTAGAACTGGGAAGCACTTCAAGAGATGATGATTTGGCACAGTCCTTTCTTATTCCCCCTCAGTGATTTTAGCACAACAATGCCTGGTCCAACCCCTGGGTCCAATCCTCCTAGGTCCAGGTAAGATGCTGTTACAATTGACTTGTGTCTCAGCATTCTCACTGCCACTCTCCCTGCCCTTGGTTGTACAGAATCATCACTTCTGAGTACCTCCTACTCTAGGAAAAGCCTTTTCAAAAGGAGGAAAGAAATGATCATAAACATTCCTTGTCTGCTCCCGATGACACCTATCCTCTCCCCTTTCTCTCTGATCTCTCTTCCTTTTCTGTGAAGTGGATCACTTTATTCCTAGCTCCTTCTGTTTCATCTGTCTTGCCAACAGATTTCATTGAAGTGAGCCGCACTTTCTCATCAAGCTCAACCTTTCATTATTCTTTTGCAATACAGCAGTAAAATAGAGAGCCAAGGCCCATAAGGAAATAGGTTTACAAAAGAAAAGTAATTTGGACAATGAAAAAATAAACCAATTAAATCTAATTAATACACTATACTCACAGACCACTGAAAGCTTGAGATGTAGTCTGCATTTAGTAGCTGAATAATTTGAGTTGAATCAATAATACACTTAATAGGAGCCTATTTAACTACTTAGTTATAATTATGCCATTATAACAATTCTTCAGTTCCTTGTCAATCCAGATTTCTTAAAGGCTCTTTTAATTCTTTATTATGGTTACTTAACTAGTTATTTCTACGGAACTGTTCCTTCATTTGATACAGATGTGATTAGGAAGCAAGAGGGTTTTCCACAAAGCTGTAAAGAATACTCACAATCATTACTTTTGCAATTGAGTCTATGAATGACTTGAATTTGACTAAATATCAGTACTAATGAATCATCTCCATTTTTTCAAAGGAAGTCCATGTAATTAATCATCCTCTTTTCCTCTCTACCCCAGCAACAAAAAGTGATGTGAGTTAACAAAAACCTCTGGTAATAGAAAATGATCACAGTTTTAGCTCCATAAAGTTTGTTTTGAATTGTATATGGATAAATAATCACTTCCTATTGAAAGCAAAGATTTTGCTCTTTTTCCATCATAGTCTGTGTATCTCTCAAAGAACCAAAGTATACTTGAAAATAGGTGTTTTTGTCTATTAGGAAAATCAGTGATCACTGATCAGAGAAAACAGAAAACAGACTCAGAATTATTAAGGTACATGATGAACAGAGTTTAATAAAAGATGAAAAGTAATAGGAATAAATGTAAAATGCCTCAGGGGCTCAAAGCATCAATTACATAAAATTTAAAAGTTATAGTAAATCATTTATATAAGCATAGAAGATTACATTATGTAAGATCAATTACTTAAGTAAAGAAGATTAATTAGTTATTAGTAATAGTAGTTAATGGTAATTGTAATAGAAGGTTATATTAGATAAAATTAATTACATTACAAAAATCAATTACATTGATATAAAAGCCATAGCTCTGAATAAAAAGATATCTTGGGTTTGTGGCAGGCTACATGTTTAATAATAGAAAACTACTCCACTATCTTTGTCATGAAAACCCCAAATAATGTTACAAAGAGTTGGACATAACTGAAACAACTAAATAAGTTCAGTCTGAGTCAGAAGCGTGAAATGATAACCCAAAAATATTTTTCTAATTTTCTTAGGTTGTATTACTAGAAGCATTTATTCAGAAAAAGAGAGGTGATGTTATACTATTGTACTCTGCCATTATTAGCCTATGTCTAGAATGTTCAATTCTATTTACCTCAATTTGAGAAGAAAATAAGCAGAGTATGTTTAGAGGAGATTAACAAAGATTATGGGAAGAATAAAAGTTTTGTCAGAGGGGACTAGTTGAAGGAACTGTGTATGTTTAACTTGAAGAGAAGACTTAGCAGGGATATGATGATTCAGTTGTTTTAAAGTATCTGAAAATCAGTCATATAGAAAAGTGAATGAATGAATAAAAATATATCTATCAAATACTATGTTCCAGGTACTGTATTAAATGCCATGGATACAAATACAAAATCAAGATAACCCCTCCCTCTAAGACCTTAAATTCTAAAAGGAAAATAAAGCATAAACAGAGGAATGGTGGTAGGGTAAATGTGTATGGATAGGGATGTCATGGATATGTAGAGAAGTGGAGTCATGACAGTTTATTAACATATACTTTCCAGGAATTACTGTGAAGTTTATTTATAGTTTGTTCCCACATCTATTGGTGGAAAGGCTGGTGTAGGGGAAGGGGGAAGAAGCTGCCCAGGGAGAGTGCCAGGACAGTCAGAGGCAAATAAAGCCTGGGGCACAAAAGGATGCATGAAAGATTTGGAGATACCTAATACCAAGCTACTGAATAGCATTTCCAGGAGTAAAGAAGTCAAGGTGCTTATCACAGTGTTTGGTAAATAGTAAGCACTTAATAAATGCTTGTTGCTTTCCCTTTCTCTTTTCTGTTTAGAAGAGTGGATTCTACCCACATCTTCATCCAGCAAATTATTTCTTGTCTTTTAACTTCAGTCTCCTTATCTTAAAAATTCAGACTACATAATTTTTTTTCTCACTAAGAGGTTGTTAGGAATCATTTGAGATTTTTCGGAAAAAAGAAAATTAGATAATTGGGACCTTTTTAAGGAAGGAACCGCTTTGCTTTAGGATGAAAGCCATTTCTTCATCTCTAAACTGAAGGAGTTACCTTCTATGACCTCTAAAGCTTTTTTCCAGAGCTACTCTTATAAGAGTCTATTAAAAAAGAAAAACATACACATACAACAAATGGAACTTGAAGAAAACAGGAAGGCTGTTTCGCAGAAAGAAGAAAAAATTTCTGGGAGGATGGGATGCTAAAATTGGTTCCTAGCCCTCAGGTAGAACAACTGCTTGGCAGACACATTTCAACACTGTCTGAGGTTCCTGAACCTAGCAAGGTTGGCAGAGTGAAGGAGGTGGAAACAGAGCTGGTGCTAGAATAGATGACTGGGGAAATGTTTGCTCCCTCATTTTTTTCTCAGCAGACGGTGTTATAGGCAAGTACATGTATTTGCCAGGTTTTGCTTGAAGGATTACTGGACCCCCAATTGGACTTATTTCCTCACTTGGCTCTGCTTGCTTTATCTCTCCACTTCCATATATACACACACACACACACACACACACACACACACCTACTTTCCAAAGGAAGTCTATGGCTTGGCAAAGAATTATGAACTAGGGTGGTCAAAACCTCTCTCAATTTTGAACTCTACTATGTTTTGCTGAAGGTCAAGCTGAAGGTTACAACACCATGTGTCCCATTCCAAAAGGCAATAAAAAGGAGAGAGAGAGAGAGAGAGAGAGAGAGAGAGAGAGAGAGAGAGAGAGAGAAGACACTCTTGTCATGTGATTTCTGTTATCTGTAACCATGGAAAACGGTGGCCATCTGGGTTTTAATTTTTAACACTTTGTTCTCTTTTGATTTCCTTTCTCTTCTCCTGGGAAAAAACAAAGCTGAGGAAGTGGAGAGACTGGCGGCTATGCGCTCTGACTCCCTGGTCCCTGGCACCCACACCCCCCCAATCCGGAGGAGGAGTAAGTTTGCCAACCTGGGAAGGATTTTCAAGCCATGGAAATGGAGAAAGAAGAAAAGTGAGAAGTTCAAGCACACATCAGCAGGTAAGGTCATCTTATACCTCAGTGGAATGTCTATGGACTTGGTCACTGCAAAAGGTAAGGTAAATCCCTCACTAACATTTGATCGAGACCACCAGTAGGTGCAACTGAAATGGTATAAAATGGTTGGAGGATGATCTTTTATTTTTCTTTCACATTTTGTGGGATTCTTTTTTCCCTCTGTCTCACTGACACTTTAAATGAAATCAGGGAATAAATAATCATTTTCATTTGACACGCACCAAAAAAAAAAAAAATCAGGTGACCAAAGATGTATACTTTCCCTGCCCCTGTCCATTTCAGAATAAACATTGAATTCTCAAGTGAAAAGTCACATTGTTAGCTGTCTGCTTTATAGCATTGACAAGCTATGGCTCTTGTTTCCACTAGTAAAGGAGAAATTCTCACTGCTTAGTTCCATCATTTCAAGGGGAAATCAAGGCATAAGGCAAAAACTAAAATGTCATGATATTTCATAACTAAGAACATGGAGGAAAACGTATTCATTGGGGATTTTAGAGAATAATTCCTAAAAAATAAGAGTGGAAATAAAAAATTGTCATCATGACCAGACTATTATACAGTTATTAGTTTTATATCCCTCACAGAGTTATTTGGAAGCAAATGCTCTGCAAGCTTTAAAATGCTCAATATAAACATGAGTCATCGTTGTTGTTGTTTATTGACTGGAAAGAAATTGGGAAATCATTCATAGAGAAATATTAGGGATAAAAGCCAAGAAGATATGGGTTTATTACTTTGAAATAAACAGTCTACATAGCTAGAGCTATTTTGTAGAAAGAGCAGCTTGCTAGATTGGTCAGCAGGAAAAAGGTCGTGATATAATGATACATCTTCCAAAAGATTTTAAGAAATGCATCTAATCTTCATTATTTCAAATGAATACCCTCCTTGGTTTTGCTAGGAAAAATAGCCTATAATTTTCAAAATGAGTTTAAAGCTTTAAATTTAATCTCCTACCACTTATCAGCATGATTCCATGAAAAAATAGGTAATAGATTAATGGACAGATTTTTTCACTTCAAAAAATCTAAAGTGTCATCTCTGATATTTGGAAGAACCATCGACCCCAGTGCCACTTATACACTAAGTCACTAGCCTGTTGACTCTAGACTTGCCAAGATGTTGGAAAACTTGTCTTTTGAAGAATAGCAGCACAAAGAAATTGCTTTATTATCCATGGAACTTTGAATTCACACAGACAGTGGAAAAATTTTAAATATACCATTTTCTCATTAAATTCTTTGGAACAGCATATGTGACAGTCAAAATCCCTAACTTATTTTTATTATTAATGTTTCTTCTTTTAATTAACACTTACCTTCTGTCTTATAATCAATACTAAGTATCAGTTCCGAGGCAGAAGAGCAGTAAAGGCAATTGAGGTTAAATGATTTGACTAGGGTAACAGCTAGGAAGTATCTGAGACCAGATTTCAACCCAGGACTTCCCATCTCTAGGCCTGCATCTCTATCCACTGATCCACCTACCTGCCCCTATCAATAATTAATATTTCATAACATGTTTATGCAAGTTCAATGAACATGTCAATCATTCAATCAATAAGTATCAATAAGTATTTATTAAATAGCACTGGTATATGCCCAGTACTGTGTTAGGCAATGGATAGTTTCTAGTGACATCTAGGGGGAGTGGTACATTTTACTATTCTTGTATGCAGCCCCTAAATTAGGACCTTTTAAATAGAAGGAGAAGGAAAAAATACTACTAAGAAGAAACTATTCCTACATCCTGTCAGATGAGATTAAAAGTATCTATAATTGACACTAAGGCCACTCTTGATCACTAATTTCAGTACATCTACACCTCCATATTCTATTTATTCTTAACTTAAATCAAAATCATAAAGTCTTATATGGAAAAGATATTACCTCTGATAAAGGTCATATATTAAACACACATTTTGTGCAGATATTCCTAGGAATCAATGAATGAAAACAAAACCAATTTTGTCCATTTCCAGGCTCAGTGAACATAATGTTAATGTACAAATAATCTCCAATGAGATTAGTAGCCATTCTTTCTTTCTTTTCTTTCTTTTTTTTTTTAGTAGCCATTATTTCAAAAGACCATTAGGTTGAAATTAGAAATGTCAGCATATTCTGGGGCAGCTAGGTGGCTCAGAGAATAGAGCACCAGCCATGGAGATGGGAAATTCTGTGTTCAAATGTGGTCTCAAATACTTTCTAATTGTATTATCCTGGGCAAGTAACTTAACCCCAATTGCCTAGCCCTTACCTCTTTTCTGCCTAGAAATGATAATATGTGTTAATTCTAAGACAAGATTAGGGTTTTCAAAAAATGTCAACATATTACAATAGATCAGTGGTTCCCAAACTTTTTTGGCCTACTGTCCCCTTTCCAGAATAAATATTACTTAGCCCCCTGGAAATTAATTTTTTTAATTTTAATAGCAATTAATAGGAAAGATAAATGCACCTGTGGCCATCACTGCTCTTCTGAATCGCTGTAGCACCCACCAGGGGGCGGTAGCGCCCACTTTGGGAATCACTGCAATAGAGTATAAAAGTCTAGAGTCAGGGGCAATTTTTTTTTGTCTTTATGTTCCTGATACACAATGATGCCAATTACATAGTAAGTGTTTAAAAAACATTCGTATGACACATGGTAGCTATGTTTAAGTGTTTAATGATTTGACTTGATAGACTAATTATTGAGAAAAAATGGTTTACTTTATTGAGTTCTTAATGTAAATAGATATGTTTTTTTGTGTATAAATTCTCTACTCTGATTTATTCTCGTGCTTGGAGGTGACCTTGGGTCTTGAAAGCTATGACATGATAATACATGCTCTGGGCAATCCTACTAAGCTGGATTGGCTTCAAGGGAGGCCTTATCAAACAAAGGAAAAGAGCCTTGGATTTGGAATTGAAAGACCTAGGTTCACCTTTATTGGACATGAATTAATCAACTAAGGAAATTTATTTCCTCAGATAAAAAATAGTGTCTGGGGCTAGACTAAGTGGCTTCCAAGGTCCTTTCCAACCCTGAATCTTTAATTGGTATGCAGCGAATAAGGCAGCGGGCTTGAAGTTAGGAAGACCAAGGTTCAAATATTCCCTAAGAAATTTCCTAACTACATGACTGAACAACTTCAAAAAATGTCAACATATTCCAATAGAGTATAAAAATCTGGAGTCAAGAGCAATTCACTCCAACTTTCTGTGACTCTGTAAAATAAGGAGGTTGAACTCAGTCGTCTCTAAAGTTTCTTTTAGCTCTAAATTAGGTTATTAAAACATCATGCCAACAAAGGCTAAGCCAGTCCAAATTTACTGTCAGGAAAAGAAGGAAGGAAGGAAAGAAGCATTTATTAAGTATGCACTAGGCATCAGGCAGTGTGCTAACTACTTTACAATGATTATCTGACTTAATCTTCATAGTAATAATAATCCTGAGATGTGATGATATTGTTTTCCCCATTTTACATTTGAGGTAACTGCATAGAGAGGTTAAATAACTTGCCTAGGGTCACCAAGCTAATGCAGGTGTCCCTTCCACATCACTACTTTTCCTGTTATAGTTTTAATACATCACAGGTCAGAGTAAGAAATTAAATGAGAATTGTGGGAGAGTTTTGTTGAAGCTGAAAGCGACATGTGGAAGCCAAGAGACAGTACAGAAAAAGTTTAGAAACTTAGAAATGAATACACACACATATTTAATATTGTATAATATCAACATATTTTATCTTTTAATACCATAAGTATATGCAATTTCTTTTTTAAAGGTAAACTAAGGAAAAAGTTAAAGTTTGCAAAAAGAACACAAAAGCCAGCAGGCAAGTCACAAAAGCTAGAAATGTTAACATGACCTATGTATAGCCTATGACCAAATATTTAACTCAAATTTACAATAAGGTCCCCTATAAAAGAAAAAGAAAAAAATTCAAACCTTTTCTGTACAAATAGAAGGCTAAAATATTTTATGCAGATTTTCCAGATCACAGGGTTTTGAAATCCCTAACCCCTGTGATATGGAAGGAATATGTGTACTTACTAGTGTCTGAGGCTAAATTTGAAATCAGATCTTCCTGATTTTAGTCCAGGGCTCTGTCCACTGTGCCAAGTAGCTTCTATCAAAGACATGCCCTCTTGTTCTGTGCCATGATCAAGATAATCTCTTTCCTAGCCCATAGGCATGTCATACTTGTACCTTCTATTACCTTGTTTGTAGTGCCTTCTCTGCAACTAGTCCACTCTAATGCATCCTTCAAGGACCAACTCAAATCCTATATTTCTCTTGAAGACTTCACTTAACCATGTTTCTGAAGTCCTATGGCACTTAATGACCTGCACCCAAAATTTTAATGTTTATTTATGTTATTTTATAATGTTGCTATATAATATTTTATAATATTATATGTTATTTAGATATATATTATTAGATTAGATATATTATTAGATATTAGATATATCTATTTACCTATGCTTACCTTTATTTTTACATGTCAATTACTTTCTATTGTTTCACCATTTTTTATTATATTAATTATATTACATTACATTATAGTAATTAATTTTATTTTATTATATTATTTATTAAAAAATTTAAACCCTTTACTTTTGTTTTAGAATTGTCAGTTCTAAGACAGTAGAGTATTAAGGGCTAGGTAATTGGGTTTAAGTAACTTACCCAGAGTCCCACAGCTAGGGATGTCTAAGGTCAGTTTTGAAATCCTCCCAACTCCAGGTCTGGCTCTCTATCCCCTCTGCTACCTATCTGCCCTTATTTATATTATTCTTAAGAATCTCACTGGATTGGAATACCCTCAAGCTTAGGGTTATATTCCCATGTTACCAAGAAGAATGTTGGATGTTGATTAAAAAATTCTGTTAATTGACTGCTCACAAGTTTATACTATGAGCCCATGATCCTATCTACTAGATTGGTTGGGATCTGAATTAAGATGAGGAATTCACATACTAATGAAATTATGGACAGAACTAGGTCACTTCCATTCCCACCTCCTGGAAAAACAACTTGCATCATATTCCGTACTAAAGATGGGTGAGTAATAACATCCTCTTATTCAAAGGACAGCACACTAATTTATCATTTATAGGGCCTGTCATGGTTTGTGCCTCTCTTTACTTCAAAGGCTATTTAACATGCAGACCCCTCAAAGGTTTATCAAAAGAAGATTCTTGCCTTGTACATGGTGTATTGAGAAGAAAAAAAAACTGGGTTGAGAAATATAATGTCCTCAACCTGCTGTTCATTGATTGAAATCGGAAGGGATATGATTTCAAGAAAGAAATCTCTCACCCCTAGTATTTGTTACTTGTTTTTAGGCAGTTATCTATGGTTCTAGTTCCATGAAAAATCATCAGATTTTATGATACTTCTGAAACCAGGACAGTATCCTGTTCCCAATGAAAGGTCTTGAAAGACCAAATAACTACTTTCAGATGCCTAAAGGAAAAACAGTAGTGGATAAGAAAAACAATGTGATATATCATGCCAAAGCATGATTCCTACCTTACCTCAGCCCATCTGTCTCACTTGTCTCTTGTATAGAATTTTCTAAATTAACCTCCCAGACCCAGCCACTCTCTGAAATCTTCAAATAGGGTACCTATGCCCCAACATTGCCTTGCCACAGGGATAGAGACAGATGAGAACATCCCCCTTAACCCCAACATGGAACAGACAGTGCTTCCCCAAAAATAGTTAAATGCAGTAATCTTATCCAGAGTTCCTTGAAAATGAGAATTATATTTATAGAAAGGAAAAATTGGCAAAGAAAAAGATGTGGTGATGCCACATAGTCATTCTTTTATTCTCTCTTGACAGGCAGGCATCAGCTGTAGGGGTTGGCCTTGGAAATACAGAGGAAGCCAAAAGTCCCTGTGAGCCTATAAAAGTGAAGTCAACAGGCATTTACAAATAAATTAGCAAAGAGCCCATGCACAGAAAAATAAATGTCTTTTATTTTACTTAGAATAAAATGCTGGAAATGATTCTACTTCATTGCAGACAAACATTCAAAAATGAGTGCTTTTAATAGACCATTTTCAGCAAAGATAAAAAGGGACTAGTACCTCTTCATATAATATGGTCATCTTATTACCGATTATATTAAATTTGCTTCACGTATTTTATTTTCCCATGCTGGATATCACTTGATTGGTCTATAGAATGGACCTAAAGTTCTTTGACAAAGAGGAAGTCTGCCTTCTAATTTTCACTTTAGTCTCAGCTGATTCAGGAGAGAGACAGAAGACAGAGATAAGTAGGTAGATTGTAAATCAGTATAGATAATATAGATAGATAGAGGTATAGATAGATATTGATTTGCAGATAAAGATAAAGAGATAAATCAATCTCAGTGATATGTGTGTGTGTATATATATATATATATATATATATATATGTACATATATATACATACACATACCTGCATGATACATTTATTGGTGTGTGTTATTGGAAATTTTGGGGTCCTTGAACTACATTCCCCATGAGCCCACCAGCTTCCTGTTGTTATATGATGATGTAGACTGTCAAAATCTCTTTAACATCTCTGATAATCTGATAAGGACAGTTTAGTTGATAAGGAAATAAAGACGGAACAAGGGAGTTGTCTTTTACCTCATGCTTCCAGCTCTGTCTCCAGGAGCATGGAATTTATTATATATATTTCAAGACTTATTTCACACAAAAGAACCCCCCTGAAACTTTGCAGATGCACAGAAGTTACAAATTATGTCACATCAAAACACAAAACATTGGCTTCAGAATAGACCAAGGCCAAGGCTGAATTTTGACTGGTTCTTATCAGAAAGCCAAGTTGGGAGTATTTTTCTCAGGGTTGAATTGCCCCTTGCTAAAGTTTTGGCCTTGGCTATAGCTGCATTCCTGGGCAAAGGGGAACAGTATTAACCCTTTAAACTCAGGTTTGCTAGGAACTTAAAGCTTTTCAATAAGGTCACAATACTTTTCAACAAGAAATCACAAGGATCACAAAAGGGGTCAAAAGAGGAGTCTCAGATTTTTATCTATTCTCTTATTGGCTTCCCACAGTAGACAGTTATATGATGAGTGTAGACAGGAGGATAAAATTGGCATTCTTCTTCCTCTTTGCTTCCAATTCAGCAGCATGGCAGGCAGGGGGGCAACCTTTTATACTGATTAAGCCAGAATGGCATGTGGCTTCATTTTCTATTGGCTACTAATAAATCTTTAAAAACCCATTATAACTTTAAAGTTGTCCTTTTTTATATTAATTTTATTTCTTACAGGTGCAAGTTTCAAAGAGGAAGAACAGTATCCTCAATTCCCTTTGTCACAATTATGAAACAGTAACTCATAGAGTTGAATCTATCCCCCATATCTTAATTCTTGACAATGAAAAATCAAACCCCAGATGTCACATCTGAGAAAAAAAAATGCTATACTGAAGCTCTTTTCTAATATGGGATTGCGTAGTTCTTAGCACAAACAGTATTGTTTTTTTTTTTTTATCAAAATGTTCTACCATCTTATTTCTAATTTGCAAAATGATTGTTTAGCCTAGAAGGGACAAGAACAGACCTTAGGAAAGGCTACCCTCAGATTCAGCACACCCAGCTGAGTTCTTAGCCTCCTACTGGTCAGAATGGGATTCCTGAGTCCCAGGCACATTTATGCCGATACAGGCACCTGATTTGTTGAAAGTTATGGATTTTACAGAGAGTGGAACCATTTCTAATTGTTAAAATCCTTCTTAACCTTTTATCTTAGTTTCTAGTTTCTTCCATGAAGACTTTCTAGCTCCTTTCTTCTCTCCCCACCTCAATGGAAGAAATCTTTCCATCTGCCCAAGTGCTCTTATATATACCTGCTTCTGACTTGCATTATATTTATCTTTGAGCATCTTTCCTTAGGAAATATATTGGAAGTTTTTGGAGGGTAGAATTCCCATCTTACTGATCTTCATAACCTACACACATAGTACAGTGCCTTTAACAAGGTGATAATTTAGTAAACGCTTTTCAGGTTACCAAATTCCAAGATCTTTCTCTACTTCATCTCCAGAGATCAGTTATATGAATTCATTAGACTGACAGGTACTCATCTGAGAAAACATTTTAAACACTTCTCATCTTCAAATCTTTTAAAAATCTATTTCTGAATACTTGATTATAACATTATTGAAAAACTCATAGGAAAAGGAGGTGGGGAAAAGATTTCTAGAAAAATGAAGACAAAATAAGGGTTGGACTGTAATATTCTTTAGCCTGAAGTCAAACAAATGTCTGTCTGATGGCAACCTATACTGGAAAGAGACTCTCAAAGCAGATATTTCTTTCAAGGCCCATGGAGACCAAGAGAAAATTGAAACATGAGCTTTATTTCAGATCATTTAGCTGAGGTGGACCTTGAAGAACAGAGATGATTTCAGTAATGTACGTATAAGAAATATACCTTTTAAGTGGAAAGGAATCTCAGGGAAGAGTGGGTAACAGTGGAATCTGAACCAAAAAGAGGTTAGAAGGCAGAGGTGAGAAGGAAGAGCATTCTAGACATGGGGGATAGCCAGGAAAGAGACAGTGTCAAGAGATGGAATGACATGTGCAGGGTAGTAAGCAGACAAGGATAGCTGATTCATGATAGATTATGTCAAGGAGAGCAAAGAAGACCAGAAAAATCTAAGTCATTGAGCAGTTACACATCTGTATTAATCAAGGGGATTCCCTCCTCTGAAGTTCCCTACACCAATAAAATGATAGCTCTGATTCAGTGTTCCAGGCACTGTATTGGGTTCTGAGACTGAAAAGATTTTTTAAATGGCATTGGTCTGTAATTAAGAAATAATGATAGTTCACACTTTTATTCCTTTAATATTTACTGAGCATTCACTGGACTTGGAGTCTGATAGAGAGCAGGTGATAGATAGTGTGTAGATAGTTGAGGAAGACAAAAGGTAGAATGAGAGGAAAAAGGGAGAGTTCCAGCTGGAACTCAAGAAAATCTTTAGAGAGAAGAGAACATTTTCAGTTGGGCTTTTTCAAGAAGGCTGGATGGAGAAGTCAGCACTTGAACTTGGTCTAGAGAGAAAGGTACAATTCAATCAGAGGCAATAAGAGGATTCTGTTTAGTTCATTGGAGCTAGCCTTTGTAATAAAATCACAGAAGCAAGAGAACTCAGGACTAGGTCAGAGACCACATGCATATAGATTGGTTGGTATTTATAAGTTGTGAAAGAGTTGTATAAAAATAAGATTGAGAAACCAAGTGATAGCCTCAAATGCCAAAGGAGTTTGATTTTTATTCTTAAAGCAACAGAGAATTACTGAAGGATTTAGAATATTTTAGCGATATTTAGACCTGTGCCTTAGTATGATTATTTTGGAAACTTTTGGAGAGAATTGTTTGAAAAGGTGGGAGGCAGGGGCAATAAGGATATATTGCAATTCCAAGGGAGAAATGAACATAGTACATGTGGGTTAATAATAATGATTAAAAAGAACAATCGAGACTTATATTGTCCCTGAAGCATATAATTTATATCTATCTATATTATATAATATACACTATGATATGCTCTATATTATATGTTATATATTGTATAGATGCAATATAAACATATTATTTACATACATATATGAAGTCTTTTACATATATTATTGGGTGTAGAGACAATTGTCATAATTAGAGGGTATTTGTTGGAGAATTATGAAAATGAAACAATTTTGGGGTAATATAGAGCTAGATTATAAGGACTTGAAATCCTAGTGTAGGGTTAAATATGTTTAATTTGAGATTAATTAGTGTTTTAGGGGATCAATGGGAGACATAAAGAATTGGTATTTAAAGAAAACAATATGGCACTTGTGTGAAGAATGGCCTGGAAGGGGAGAACCTGTAGTCAAGGAGATCCACTAGGAGTCTTTTGCAGGAATATAGGTGAGAGATTAAGTCCTGGACTAGGGCAATGGTAAGAAGAATGAGAGAGGAGGAAAAGGATGAGAATTGGTGGCTGGCTTGATAGAGGGATGGAAGGAAAGGAGTGAGTCAAAGATGACTACAAGATTAGGAACTAGAATGACAGAGATACTGGAGACACAATTATCAGAGATAAGGATATTGGAAGGGGGCACTCTTTGGTAGGGAAGGTGTTTACTTTGGTTACAGAGATGTTGTACCTCCAGATTTTTATTCTTATAGTTATGTGAAGAATGGATTGCACAGAAGAGATACTGGAAAAGGGAGACTAGTTTAAGAGTTATTGTTACAATTTGAAGATATGCCTGGGGTATAGTTGGGAGTACCAAAAGAAGGATAGCCTAATTGGAATTTGCATGTAAGAAAATAGTAGTGAAAAGAATAGAACCAGATCATGGAGGGCCCTGAAAAATGAGGTGAGGAGTTTAGGTTTAATTTGGAAGCAACAGAAAACATGAGGTGTTCTTAATCAGGGGACAGCCATGTATCTATATTCCTAGGAAACAGCTGAAAAACAAGTTATAGGTACAAACTGGAAATCCAGATTTGCAAGTCATCAGCATAGAGATCAATCCAATCAACACATGTAAGAAGTGCCTACTACTGGAGCTGAGAATGAGTTAGTTCTCTAAGAATTCAATATTTGTGAAGGTTAGGATACAGATGCAGGATATATACCAGAACATATGAAGGCAGCAGAACTAGAAGGGCATGTCATAAAGAACAGCAAATGATGAATATAAAAGAATATAGTCAGTCACAGGCCCAGAGTAGGAGGTCCTGGTTTCAAATGTGGCCTCAGACATTTCCTAGCTCTGTGACTCTGGGCAAGTCACTTAATTCCAATTGCCTAGCCCTTACCCTTCTTCTACCTTGGGACCAATACACAGTATTGATTCTAAGATGGGAGGTAAGGGTTTAAAAAATGAAAAGAATATATAACAAGTCAGGTAAAAAAATTAAATTTGTTTTGAAAAGACTGATCAACTGAGAGAAAGAAAAATATAGCGAGATGAGGTTTTTTATTTGTTTTCTTTTGTTTGTTTTTATTTTCCCATGAGGTAGTTAAGCCTCTCCAAGATCAGACTTCTATACCTTTCTTTATTCAGAGAATATTCCTACTGTTGTCATTTTGAGCATTGTCTAACTATGGCGCAACTACTGGAATCTGTTTCCATGTTATTTTATGCCCCACTCCAATGCTTAAAATCTGAAACTCCCTTTCCCTGCTGTAACATGCTTTCATATTTACAAAAGAAAAAAAAAAGAAATATATTTCTAGAGATGCTGACTACTTTCCTATTTTTAGATGTCAGGTCCAATCACATGGATCGTGGTATGGCTCAGTGATGTAAGGTTTGTATTCATTTATAGAACTGGTTCTGAGGATTATATAATAATGAAAATAACTGCCATCTACTCCAAAAATAAGAGTCAAATGCTAAATAATTCCAATCAGTTCATCTAAGCATTTGTGAGCATGTATTCATTTACATTGTATGGAGCTCAGGAGAAAGGACAAGGTGAAATAACTGAAGATTTCATATGATTTGGGTCAAAACAATTCTGTGTGTCAATCTTTTTAGGATGCCGTTTCTGTATTTTTATCTTTACCGTGGATCTAACTTTTGAGTTTCCAGAAGTAAACATCAGATAGATCATGAAAAGGAGAGTATCGTGTGACTTTTTTTAACAATTCATAGAAATACATTTTTAGAAGCAGAATTTTAGCAGTAGGAGGGACCTCAGATATGCTCAATTGAAACCCAGGTGTGAGGATGAAATTCCATTACTACCTACCTAAGAAGGGGTCATCCAAGCCTCCAATAAGGAAGACCTTCAATGGGGAGGAAGCCAGCCACTATTCCCTGAGGCGGCTCATCCAGATTTTTATAGCTCTGATGACTAGGACACTGTTCCTAATATCAAACCTAAATCTAACGCTGCTTTCTCTGGCAGAAAGCAGAATAAGAATAATTCCTTTTCCATGTGACAATCCTTTAAATACTTGAAGTAAATTATCCCATGCCTTCTAAGGCTTTTTTTTCCTCTTCCAATCTGTTAACATCCTAAATTCTCTAGCTGATCATGGCATTGACTCAAAGCTTTTCACCATGTGGGTTACCTTTCTCTAGACATTTTCTGTTTTATCAATGACTTTCCTAAATCCTTGCTCTTAGAACTGTATGTGATATTCAGATGTGGATTATCACCTCTCTATTACTATACCTGGGTGAACTTCATTTTTTAAAATATCAGAAAAATGAAATCTTACCCTTCTGGGTTGGCAAAGACTTTGAGTTTCTAACTGTGAAGATAAAATGAGATTTTTTGAGAAATGCTTCACTATCCTAACCTGAAGTGCTGCCCAAATGAGTCACCTAAGCAGTCAACTGAGGTCACTGAATCCAAGCTGTGATAATTTGTCCAATAACCTAAAAGCTGCTCAAGAAGAGGAATCTGGACTTCTCATAGCCTAACAAATGTCTCTATAGTTCTTAACACATAGAAAGAGGGATAGGGATTTGACTTGTTAATTTCTATCAATGCAAGTCCTTATCCCCTCTGAGATTCTTTCATTTAATCAGTGAATATCAGAGACAGAATCTGAACCCAGGTAGTCCTGGTTTCAAGTTCAGCTCCCTCTCCACTGTCTCCTATACCTAGAATGTTCTCCTTCTTCACATCCAGCTCTTAACTTCCCTAGTCTTCTTAAAGATTCAGCTCAAAACCCACATTCACTAAAAAGCCTTTTTGGGACTTCTCCACCTCTAAGCATTCCCTCTGAGGTTATCTCCTGCTTACACAGGACCTTTCATTGATAAATTCACCTGAGATGTCCAGGGCCATCTTATTCCTAGACATTCTTCTTTTTGAGTCATGATAGAAATAAATTCATGAAGGACATCTCTGTGAACTTATTCTTTGACTGCCTGTGTTCTCCAAGAAAATATGAAAATTTCAGTCCCCAAGGAGAGTGTCATCCGGCAATTGTTGAAAGCAATTAAACTTAATTTGATTATTTTGTATTAAAATCATATGCTAAATAGTTCTCTCTCTGCATGTTTGTTTGTCTACTTAAGAGAATTGCCATTACAAGAAAATGTATGCTGATTTATTTATTTATTTTGTTTGGAAGTCAGCTCACTGCACTAGAGTCCTATTTCAAAGATTCATCTTATCTTTGAACTGACTCTTGAAAACTTGCAAGGACTCATAGTAAGGTTGGCCACTGGGTGCTTAATTTTTTTCAGCTGCAATGAAGCATGCAGACTAAGGTAAATACGAGTTGTGATCTTCACAGATGGAAGAAGTATCTAGGATCATTGATATTGAACTAAATGGGACTTTTCATTGTTGTGGTTGTTTTAAATCATTTCAGTCATGTCTGTCTCTTCATGGCCCAATTTGCGGTTTTCTTGGCAAAGACAATGGAATGATTTTCCTCTTCTAGTTCATTTTACATATAAAGAAACTGAGGCAAACAGTTAAGTGACTTACCTAGGATCACATGGCTAGCAAGTGTCTTGAGACCAAATTGTAACTTGTGAAGATGAGTCTTCCTGACTCCAGATCCAGCACTCTGTCCACTGTGCCACCTACTTACCCTAAAAGGGACCTTAGTTGCCATCTAATCCATCTACCCTCTTCCCATTTTATAGATGAGAAAACTCACATTCAGAAAGGTTGTGACATGCTTAAGGTCACATGGGTAGGAAGCACCAGAAGGCAGAGTTTGAATTAAGTCTTCTGATGCCAGAGTACAGTATGTTTTATATTCTATTGTTTCCCTACTCATACCAATAAGACCATGGATCCTTAAAGCCTATTAGACTTAACTTCTTTTGACATCTAAAAATAATATTAGGGTTAATATTATTTATTAAAGCTAGAGTCCTTTTGAGAATATCTGTAGTTTGTAGAGATAAGCACTAAGCAAGCAGATCTCAAACATGGACATTTCATTGTCCTAAGAAGAGAATGCTGAGGGGATACTTTATAACAGCCACCAGGTAGGTGAAACATCATGATAAAAACAAAGAAACTGTGACACATTTTTCTCCTTCTGAGTTCAGAATATAGAGACATGGAATAAAACTCCATAATGACTATTTATTTGAGATTAAAGGAATAATTTCCATACAGAGAGTTGTTAACCTGTGTAAAGTGTTAGTAGATGCATCAGACTATCTCTTCATCCACTTCTCTTATAGCTTTTAAAAACAACAATCAGTTCTCACCAAGGAAAGGGGAAGGTAAGTTTAGTGATAGCCCTACCTGAGGGCTGAGATAAAAGAGCTTGGTTAGGACTTGAGAAATTGAAACTATAGACCATTCAAACTGCTTTCTAGCCTTTTCACTCTAGGAGTTGCAAGAAAGAGCCATAAATTCATATGGTTAGGAAAGCACTGCTTTCTTAGTTGACTTAGTTGACCATACATGGAATTGTATTGACTCATTCACCGAATCTTATGAATTGAGCAAGTTCTTTAAGCTTTGGAGACTTGCATGCTGTGTTTACAATGCCAATTGCAGTTAAATCAACACAGTGATACTGAATTTGGCGAGAATTCCTTACCTGCCATAACCTTAGGTTTACAGTCACATTAAGAGAGAAGTGAAGGAACAAAAGCTATCTCCTATGTAATTTCATTTGTTTTCAGTGTTTGTCTAAGACACTCTGCTTTCAAGACTGAAACAGATTTTGTTTGAAATTTCAAGGTGCCCACACCCGACATATTTAGTTGGAACATGTTTAGCTGATTCAGAGGCAAAGCAAAAATGCTGTATGGTCAGAAAATAAGCCCACAAAACAATCAAATTTTCTTCATAAAAATTTGATTCGAGTTTCTTTAGCAATGTTTGGTTTGAAGAAATAGGGTTCCTTGTTAGGCCACCCTTATATTGTTTTAACATTCCATCCTGATGCTTTGCATTTCATCAGGGAGTAGAATATCTTTTGATCCCAATCATCAGTTAAATCTCTTTCAATCCCAATCATTCATTAATTTTTTTCTGATAATGTACTGGTTGGATTTTTTCCCTTAACTATATTGCCCGAGATGCATTTATACCCAGATAGATTACAAAAAGATTGAATGACCTATTACCTAGTTTTTAAGGGTTTATTGTTCCATGCTTTCAAAAGGAAAGTATTTCTTGAAAACCAGACCACATGGATTGGCCTGGTATTTCTCTTCAAAATCAAAACAAAACAAAATATAAATTTTTCTTCCTGGAAGAAACCTGCAGCACCCCCTCCTAGAAACAAGAAAGATATTATTTTTCCATTCTCCCAGTTTTCTTCTTAAGCCTGTCTGGGAAAGAAGATAAAACTTCTAGTTAGAGTTTTCTCTGATTCAATAATCAGAGAAATTCAATAGATCTCCTCAATGTTGTATGAACCACTTTGGTGGTCCATAAAAGTCTTCCAAGTCTGCACAGCATCATGTTTATCAGATGGTAATATCATTGTTTGTTAACCTGGAGTCTGCTGTGAATCTCTTTGTTTAAGCTGATTGGTGTCTCATTTTTAAAAGTTCCAGTGTTCTTGATCTTCTGGTTATATTTTTGGTGCCAAGAAGAGTAGCCATCATTACAAGTGGCACACAGGGATTTGCTCATCCCATTACTGTGTTTACTAAGATATGGAAGCTATTTCTTTAACTACCCTTCCTAGCTTCTAAGAAATCAAGAACCTAATATTATACTTATTGCTTCCTGGCATAACTCCTTTGCAATTCCTTTGAGAGCCAAGAATCTGTCATAGTCGTCTTTATTTTCTTCATATCACCTAGCAGAGTGTCTTGCACTTTATAAGTGCACAATAATATCTTCCAAATGAATGATGACTTTTGGGGAGGAATATAGGACAGTCAGATTCTGTCTTGGCTGACAGAATTACCCAGATTATCTCATATCCACTTTGGTTACTCTAACCCAAGGCTTACATGGGCAATACCATACCATAAGAGTTTATCATTAGGAGGTTAGTAATTATCTGTCCCTTTGTACACTTGAGAAGTAATCTCCACTTTCTGTGGAAAATAGAGAGAAGGAGGTATAGTGAAGACACACAGTGATTATTTATACTCTTCAGTCAGGATTCCAGGAGTTCCTTTTTTCCATTTTCTTTAAATATACTGGTAATGGTATATTTTGCAATAAAATCTCTCCACATTGTGCCAAACTAATGGGATGTCTGTATCATTCCCTTACTTAGTAAAACTCCAATGGCTCCCTATTAGCTTTTTTTAAGCTTTTACCTTCTGTCTTAGAATAAATATTTTGTCTTGGTTCCAAGGCAGAAAAATAGTAAGAGCCAGACAATGGAGGTTAAGTGACTTGCCCAGGATCACATACTTAGGAAGTGTCTGAAGACAAATCCGAACCAAGGGCTTCATGTCTCTAGATCTGGCACTGTCCACTGAACCACATAGCTAGCTGCCCCCTCCCTATTAACTTTAGTTATTGTTATATCATTTTTTTAGTCCCATCCAATTGTTCATACCTCCATTTGGGGTTTTCTTGGCAAAGATAGTTTGCCATTTCCAGATCATTTTAAGTATAAGGAAACTGGGGCAAGCAAAGTTAAGTGATTTGCCCAGGATCTGACAGCTAGTAAATGTATGAGGCCAGATGTGAACTTAGAAAGATGAGTCTTTCTGCCTCCAAGCCCAGTACTCTATCCTCCATACCACCTACCTACCTTTTTACCTTTAGGGTCACATGTAAACTCATGCTTTGGCATCAAGAGCCTTTCATAACCTGGCCCAATCCTATCATCTTGACTTTATTGCACACAACCGCCCTTCATGTACACTACAGTTTATCCAAGGTGTCTTATTCCCATCTCTCACAGCATTCTGTATCCCATCTCGTATCTCTGAACTGATTAGCCTTTCTGTCTGTTATGCATTCTCACTTCACATATATCTCTTGGAATCCTTAGCTTTCTTTAAGGCACCATATGAAGTCTTTCCTGATCCATCCAGTTGCTAATACCTTCTCTCCCAAATATTTTACATCTCTTTTGAATATGACATTATTCAGTTATTCGGTCTTGTCCAAGTCTTTCTGATCCTACAGATCATAGCTATTTATCCAGTTTCCCTGGCAAAGAGAGTGGAATGGTTTGCCATTTCCTTCTCTATATGATCCAATGAATCCTTTTTTTGTCAGGAAGTCAGAGGTTATGTGACTTGCCCAGGCTTACATAGCTAGGATGTAGTCTAAGGTCGAATTTGAACTTAGGTCTTCATGACTCCAGATCTAGCACTCTACCCACTGAGCCACCTAGCTGCCTCTAAGACATATAGAGGTTAAGTGATTTGCCTAAGTTCACGCAACTAGGAAATGTAGAAGGTTGGATTTGAATTCAGGTCTTCCTAACTCCAGACCCAGTGCTCTTAACAGCGCTGAGTCACAGCTGCCTCTGTTTTGAATATACATGTTGTTCTCCCCTCACTATTAATAATATTAAAGATCCTATCACCACCTCCAGAGAAAGAACTGTTGGAATAGAAATGTAGATGAAAGCATTTGATTTATCACTTGTTTATTTTGGGTATATGTTTTGGGGTTTTGGTTTTATAAGATTATTCTCTTACAAAAACAAATAACATGGAAACATGTTTTGCATAGTGATACATGTATGATCCAGAAAAAAATATTAGCTGTCATTTTATTACTTCTTATTATGGCTGGGAAATGTACTCAGCCCCTTATAAATATCTCATTTGATTTTCACAGCGACCCTCTAACATGGGTGCTATTATTATCCTTTATTTTACAGTTGAGAAAACTGAGGTAAACACAGTTCAAGTTACTTTTCCCAAGTCCAGAATAAGTATCTGGGGTCCAGATCTGAATTCAGGTTTTTCTAACTCTGATCCCAATGCTCCATCCACAATGCCACCCTGCTAGCTACCTCAATCACTAGACTGTAAACTTCTCAAGGACATCGACTGCTATATTTCTGTCTTTGTATCCTCAGCACCTAGCACAGGAATTGATTTATAACATATCTGGGGTTCAAGAATTGATGGGTTTGAATTCCAACTTGTGGAACCCTTTTATATGTTAAACATGGAATAGTAAAAAGAGTACTAGACACAAGTTCTAGCACTAGCCTTGTAATCTTGGCTAATTCACTTTATCTCTGTTAAAAAGAGGGGGTTTTACTAGATGACCTCTAAAGATCTTTTAATATCAAACCCTCCGTGAACCTAAGGAACCACATTAGGAGCTAGGGAAGGTAGGATGAAGTAGATAACTAGAGCGATCTCATAGGACTTTTCATCTCCATTTCTGATGATTCTATAATTAAATATGAGAAACTGTACATGTGTATTTAAATGGAAAAGAAGTCAGAAGGGTGCTGGATGATGCTGTGGTGTAGATGTAATTTTGGCATAGAGGACTATTGTAACATCAGTCTATTTTTGCACTCAAATCACTAAATGTTAATTTCTGAAGAAAATGGATATTTATTCCCCTGAATAGCAGCATCTTTGTGTCTCCTTGGAGGCTGCTCCATACCATATTTCTAAACCCGAATTTCCCAACTTCTTCAATGGCTTGAAAGAGCTTTGTGAAGCCAAACTGGCCCCCTGACCACCACTGCACACTGCTTTCATGGACAGTTTGTGAAAAGGGCCCTTGCATTTCTGTGTACAAGAAACAGATATTTAATGAGGCAGCTTGGTTTTTATGCTAATTACATTTCTAGCTGCTGTGAAGATTATGTGAAACATCCTTAGTCTGTACATCCACAGCATAATTCTACAATAATGAATTCCTACGGAATATATATATGTGTGTGTGCATATATATGTACACATATATTCATACACATGTGTATATATATCTATATTATATGATAGTCTTTCATAGAGACTATCTAGAGACATGAACTATCTTGAAAAATCAATGTTGGAAAATACACCATTTTAAAAAATGGATTGTGGGACAACTAGATGGCTCAGTAGATAACCAGACCTAGAGATGAGATATTCTGGGTTCAAATCTGGTTTCAAATACTTTCTAGGTGTATAACTTTGGCTCTCTTCTTCCATAGAATCAAAACTTGGTATTGATTCTTAGATGACAGGTAATGTTGTTGGTTTTTTAAACCGTTATCTTCTGCCTTAGAATCAGTACTGCATATTATTCCAAGGCAGAAGAAAGGTAAGTGCTAGGTAATGGAGTTAAAGTAATTTGCCCAGTCATAGAGATAGGAAATGTCCAAGGCTAGATGTGAACCCAGGACCTTCCGTCTCTAAGCCTGGGTTAAGGGTTTAAAAAACAAACAAACATGCCCTTCACTTGATGGGTATGAGGGAGCATTACCATGTAGAAGTGTATCAAATAAAATGTTTTTGAAAAAAAAATAGTACATGTAATATATCTACTGGAATTTTCTCTCTGCTCTTGGTGAATATTGCCATCAGTGGGACAAGTGAAGCAGAAGGTTGGGATTCAATCAGAATGATTGAATCAGTGACCTCTATTAATCTAATCATATTTGGACTCTGCTTCTCTTTAGATAAGCCTGAGCAAGCTTTTTGTAGTAATGCTACAACCAGTATGCTTAGTTGATGGTTATTTTTGTTCTTAATGACCCAAGCAACTATCCGTGTAATTACAATAGCTAACCTTTACATAGGGATTGTTTTAAGGCTACAAAACACTTTCAAATATAGTCAATCCACAACATTCAGGAATTTTATTTTCACAAGTTCAACCATTCACATCATTTTATTAGTAACCATTTTCACTTTCTTTGGCAACTGTGTACATTTACAACTATGTGACAGTAGAAGAAAAAATTAGAGGCCAAATAAGTGCAGGGTTGTGAAGCAATTGGTATCCTTCTGGGGGCTTTGTTGTTCTGTTCACCCTACCACTGTAAAGAAATCTCTGTGGATTCTTTGCATTTCTTCACTACTTGCCTTTAAAACTCAAATTTTAGGTTGCCGTTATGCTCCTACTACATGGTACAATTTGGGCTCCAAGTTCAAGCATGCAAAGTTGGTGTTGTGACTTAGTGAGAAAATAAAAATGTTAGATAAACTAGGCTGGAGTGTCTACAGATGCTGTGACCACAAAAGAGTAAACTATTAGGAGTCATAGAACCTTAACTCCCAATTTCCCATAGGTTCAATGTATCAACATTCGCATTTTTTACTTTCATTTCGTTTTCTTAGAATGTTACCCACAAAAGTTGAGGATTAACTGTAAGTGTTTCAATTTAATTCAGTATACATGTATTATCTATGATGGACCAGGTACTGTGCTTGATGCTGAAGATACAAAAGCAAACTGGAAAGTCCCTGCCCTAAAGGTGCTTACATTCTTATCAGGGGAAAGAGCACATGTATGTTTGTATAGAAATATATATTTTTTCATTTTTGAACTTTATATATATATATACATGTGTATGTATATATTTCTATAAAATCATATAAATACATATTTATATGAGTACATAAAGTTATTTGAACTGAGAGGGCTAATAGCTAGAGATCAGGGAAGGGCTTGTTTAACAGGATAAAGGAAAAAAGGACAATTATTCTGCAGTAGGATTTTGCAGTAATGAAGGAGAAACATTGGCTTATATTTGTAAAATGTGTTTTGAGAGTATGTGGGGACTCTGTGAAATGGACATGAGCATAAAATGGTGTCCAAAATGATTTCAGTTGGTCCTCAGAACAACCTTTGGAGGCTTGGAGGATGAGTTTTATCAATAGCCAAGAAAACAGAGGCTAAATGAGGTCATGATTTGTAATAAATGCTGGAGTGAGAACTCAAATTCAGGTCTTTTGAGTCTAAACCCAGTACTTTCTCCATGCCACCCTCCAGTATGCTGTCTTTCTAGCGAGGAAAAGCAGAAGTCAAAGGAATTTTGGATACCCTTAGAAATTAAGTGACATATTAGATACCCTTAGATTTGGATACCTTTTTTTTTTAAACCCTTAACTTCTGTCTTGGAGTCAATACTGTGTATTGGCTCCAAGGCAGAAGAGTGGTATTAGGCAATGGGGGTCAAGTGACTTGCCCAGGGTCACACAGCTGGGAAGTGTCTGAGGCCAGATTTGAACCTAGGACCTCCCGTCTCTAGGCCTGGCTCTCAATCCACTGAATTACCCAGCTGCCCCCTTGGATACTCTTTTGAAAGTAGGTATCATATTGTTTGTCACCTTAATGTTTGGAGGAGGAACTAGGAAAAAAGAGAAAGAATTTGGAACTCATCATTTTTAAATGAATATTTTAAAATAATGTTAAAATTTTAAAGATTTTTTAAAAGAAAGAAAGTAGGCGGCATCAGGAAAACAGGACAAAGAACCTAAATATTATCCATAAATAAATCTTATTTATGAGACAAATCAAATTATCAAGAAATTCGGCAAACTGTAAGCAAGAAGTAAGGATAAGCTATTTTAAATCATTAAAAACATTAATAACAAGAATATAGTTGGATTAGAATCCAAATGTGATCATCACTGAATTTGTCTAAATATCAGATTCATTTATTTTTAAATAATACAATATTATTCATGTAATTATGCATTATCAAGCTCAAAATAAGAAGCTGTTTCCTACCATTTTTTGTAGTGGAAAAATACTGGTTTTGGAATTATGAATTATAGGGTTGTTTTCTTTCTTTATTATTTGCTAGGTGAACTTGGTCAAATCATTTCACTTCAAATGTACCTCCATTCTCATATATAAAAATGAAGATTTTGGACCAGGTGATCATTACAGTATTTTCTACCTCTAAACTCCTTGATCCAATTTCAGAGATTTGTAGAATTATATATGTAACTCTAAAAAGGATCTTTGAAATAATCCCATCCAGCCTTCAGCATTTTGAAAATGAGTAAATGAGTCCCAGAAAGATTATTCCAAAATTGACATAGGTGACAAGTGATAGAGATTTGAATCCAGCTCCTCTTTGAAACACCCTATACCTATCTTACTATTATTCATACTAAACATACTGAGATATTTAGCATGCTGTTCAGTCAGCAGTTGAATTTCTTATGGAAAATCATATTGGTTTCCTTGGGGCATGACCTCATCAGGGAAAGATTTGCTTTTCTCTTCTAGAGCCACAATGGGACCATTTCCTGTTTCGTTTCCTTCCTTTAAGGTCCAGAGCCATTTGCATCAGAATCATAGAGTTGCTCTGAAATGAAGTAATTCTAAGTAAGAAAAGGCCTAAAGTTACTAATTTGGAGTAGAGATGAAGGCACAGGAATATCTCATTTTATTGTACTTCACTTTATTGCACTTCACAGATAATATGACTTTTACAAATTGATGGTTTGTGAAGGATGGAAGCCTAGCAGTACCAGATCTTAAACAAAAGCAGTGGTCATCAAAACAATATGGTACTGGCTAAGAGACAGAAGGGAGGAGGATCAATGGAAAAGACTTGGGGTAAATGACCTTAGAAAGATAGTTTACGATAAACCCAAAGATCTGAGCTTTTGGGACAAGAACTATTTGACAAAAACTGCTGGGAAAATTGGGAAACAGTGTGGGAGAGATTAGGTTTAAATCAACATCTCACACCCTATGCCAAGATAAATTCATAATGAGTAATGACTTAAATATAAAGAGGAAAGGGGGCAGCTGGGTAGCTCAGTGGATTGAGAGCCAGGCCTAGAGACAGGAGGTCCTAGGTTCAGATCTGGCCTCAGACACTTCTCAGCCGTGTGACCCTGGGCAAGTCACTTGACCCCCATTGCCTACCCTTACCACTCTTCTGCCTTGGAGCCAATACACAGTATTGACTCCAAGATGGAAGGTAAGGGTTTTATATATATATATATATATATATATATATATATATAAAGAAGAAGATTATAAATAAATTAGGTGAACATAGAATAGTATCCCTGTCAGATCTACAGGAAAAGAAAGAATTTAAGACCAAGCATGAGATCAAGAATATTATAAGATGTTAAATGAGTAATTTTGATTATATTAAATTAAAAAGAGTTTGTACAAGCAAAACCAATGCAACCAAAATTACAAGGGAAGCAACAAATTAGGGGTGAAATTATAATAAAAACCTCTGAAAAAGATCTAATTTATCAAGTTTATAAGGAGCTAAGTCAATTGTATGAAAAAATCAAGCCATTCCCCAATTGATAAATGGGCAAGGGACATGAATAGGCAGTTTTCAGATAAAGAAATCAAATATCAATAAGCACATGAAAAAGTGNTATATATATATATATAAAGAGGAAGATTATAAATAAATTAGGTGAACATAGAATAGTATCCCTGTCAGATCTACAGGAAAAGAAAGAATTTAAGACCAAGCATGAGATCAAGAATATTATAAGATGTTAAATGAGTAATTTTGATTATATTAAATTAAAAAGAGTTTGTACAAGCAAAACCAATGCAACCAAAATTACAAGGGAAGCAACAAATTAGGGGTGAAATTATAATAAAAACCTCTGAAAAAGATCTAATTTATCAAGTTTATAAGGAGCTAAGTCAATTGTATGAAAAAATCAAGCCATTCCCCAATTGATAAATGGGCAAGGGACATGAATAGGCAGTTTTCAGATAAAGAAATCAAATATCAATAAGCACATGAAAAAGTGTTCTAAATCTCTCATAATTAGAGAAATGGAAATTAGATAACTCTGAGGTACCACCTCATACCTGGCAGATTGGTCAATATGACAGTAAAGGAAAATAATAAATGTTGTAGGGGTTATGGCAAAAGTGGGACACTAATGCATTGCTGGTGGAGTTGTGAACTGATCTAACTGTTTTGGAGGGCAATTTGGAACTATGCCCAAAGAGCTTTAAAAGACTGCCTGTCCTTTGATCCTCCAATACCACTGCTGGGTTTGTATCCCAAAGATATAATAAGGAAAAAGACTTGTACAAAAATATTTATAGCTGTGCTCTTTGTTATGGCAAAAAATTGGAAAATGAAGGGGTGTCCCTTGAGTGGGGAATGGCTGAACAAATTGTGGTATTTGATGGTGATGGAATACTATTGTGCTGAAAGGAATAATGAACTGGAGGAATTCCATGTGAACTGGAAAGACCTCCAGGAATTGATAGAGAGCAAAAGGAGCATAACCAGGAAAACACTGTACATGGTAGCACAATTGAATGTAATGGACTTCTCTACTAGCAGCAATGCAATGATCCAGGGCAATCTTGAGGAACTTATGAGAAAGAACACTATCCACATCCAAAGAAAGAACTGTGGGAGCAGAAATGCAGAAGGAAAACATGTGATTGATCACACGGTTCAATTGGTACATGATTGGGGATTTTGACTTTAAATGATCACTCTGTTACAAATATTAATAACATGGAAATAGGTTTTGAACAATTATATATGTGTAACCCAGTGGAATTGCTTGTTAGCTCTGGGAGGTGGGGAGGGAAGAGGGGGAGGAGAGAACATGAATCATGTAACCATGGAAAAATATTCTTAATTTTTTAAAAGAAAAAAAAAACAAATTGAAGGTTTGTAGCAACCCTGTGTTGAACGAGTTGATCGGAGCCATTTTTCCAACAGCATGTGCTCCCATCAAGTTTCTGTGTCTTATCTGGAAATTCATGCAATAATATGTGACCTATTCTTTGATGTTACTATTATAGTTCTTTTGAGGTGCCAATAACCACTCTCATATATGACTTAGGCAAAATTAATCAACAAATGTTGTATGTGTTCTGACTGCTCCACTGACTGGCCATTCTCTCATCTCTCCCCCTATCTTTGGGCCTCTCTATTCCCTGAGATACAATAATACTGAAATTAGGCCAATTAATAACCCTACAGTGGCCTCTAAGTGTTCCAGTGAAATGAAGAGTCAACTGATGCAACAAACATCATTGTTGTCTTATTTTTTTTAAATTGCCACAACCACCTCAGCCTTCAGCAGCTACTACCTTGACCAATCAGCAGCCATCAACATCAAGGCAAGAATCTCAACCAGCAAAAAGATTATGATTCTCCAGTGGTTAACATTTTTTAGCAATAAAGTATTTTTAATTAAAGTATATACATTTTTACACATAATACTCTTGCACACTTAATAAACTAAAGTACAGTGTAAATGTAACTTTTATATGCACTGGGAAACCAGAAAATTCATGTGACTCTCTTTATTGCAATATTCGTTTTATTGCAGTAGTCTGGAATCAAAACTGCAATATCTCTGAGCTTTGCCTGTTAATTGTAATTGAGGAGGTGAAAGCCCTGTGAGACTAGAGTGCTGGAAAGGCTATCAGTGTAGATATTGAAGCCACCAAAGACTTTACCTGGGGACAAGGTCAAGAGGACTCTGAACCAGGACCCAAAGTCTTTAAGAAAGGGAAAGAGAGTGTCTGGGATACTGGTTAGAGGATAACAAAGAGAATAGAAGCAGATGCTGTGGACACAAAAGAGAGTAATCTGAAGAGTGACATTAGCCAAAAAAAATTATCTAGAAGCATCATAGCTCATGTGTTATTGGCTTGTTTCTCTCTGTCTCTCTCTATTCTCCTCCCTCTCTCCTTCCCTCCCATCTCCACATCTCACCCTCTTAAATAGACTTTAAAAAATTCATCAACCCCTACCCCAAGGAGACTCCAGAATTAAAAAGAATACTATTCCCAGGACAGAGGTTTTAACCTGGGCTTTGTAGTAGGCCCAAAAGTGGTCTGTGATAAATTTCAAGAGTTCTATGATTTTTTAAAATCTTGATAAAAAATTTCAATAACTATTTCAATAACATTGGCTCATTGGTTCCTTTTGTAATTTTATGTATTTTGTTTTAATGTCTAGAGAACACAGATTAAAAATTCCTCTTCTGGTGAAAATCAATATTCTTTTTATTTCTAGAGTTTCTTGGGGGTAGATGAATCTTTTTTTAAAAAAAATCTATGAGAGAGAGAGAGAGAGAGAGAGAGAGAGAGAGAGAGAGAGAGAGAGAGAGAGAAGCCAGTAACAGATGAGCTATGATGATAGTCTTTTATTGAACTAGCAAATGTTTTCTATCAGCAGGAGAATGTCAGTACATGAGTAATAGGTATGATTAGCATATTCTCAATTTCCCTATACTAGTTCCCCTTTAGATCGTTCTCTACAGTGAGGTGACTGAGGTGGGGACTCAAAAAACAAGCAAACAAACAAAAAAAAACAAAGTTCAGATTTTCATAGAAAGGTGATCCCATGCAAGAATGCATGCTCTCCTTGGGCTAGTAAATTTTCTTCTTCTACTTTCTAGTGGATCAAAGCTGTTGTAAGTGAATTCCTAAACTGAGGTAGCCTACAAAATACAAGTGTAAACAGAAGTCCTTTGCTACCTGCTGTAATTTAGTAGAGTATTTTTATGCATGCATTCACCACTTCTTGTAGCCCTCTCTGCTAATAAAGGTTAGGAGGTAGAGATGAAGAATGACTTGGGAAAGAAGAGGTCACTTCTCTTCTCTCACCTTCTGCCACCCCGGGTGGCATCTTTAAGATACAACCCCTGAATTGCCCATTGAAGTGTTCAGGATCACTACTCCTGTTTTCTTGTCCACATTAGTGTGTCCAGGCACAAACTCCCATGACAATCAGTCTCCCAAAGTAGGAAGAAAGCAATGATCTCCATCTGGGACCACATTTCCTAGCACTCACAAAAAGGTTTTGAAAACTCCCAGTCTTTCCTAGAGCAGGGAGAAAAGCAACCTGCTTCTTTAAGATACAACTGCTACCCTTTTATTTATTGTACAAAGTAAAGAAGGCCAAGCCAACTGGTTTCATCATTGGCAGAGAAAGTAACAAAGGATTATTTTGTTTTGGCAAAGATTGGAACTCAAATATTACCCATGGTGAGAATGATACTGGGATGTTTCACCTTAGTCAATAAAATAGCTTGCAGAACAGTACTTAATCATTTGTTTGATGAAAAGATGGAGTTCTATTCACTGTGCAGTAAAAAGAAAATAAAAGAAGAAAAAATGTCCAGAATAATAGAAGTGTTTTATTTGCAAAGAAAAAAAGATTAATATAAAGTAGTTTATATTAATCTTTTTTTCTTTGCAAATAAAACACTTCTATCTCCCCAAAGTTTGTGGCTATCATGTCTAATTAGATGTCACAGATGAAGTCAAGAGATGCTCCCCTAATGAGCTAGCGATGTCGAATCAAGGTGGGGGCTTCAATGTGTATCACAAATCATCCATAAATAAATTTAGCCTTTGGACAGATGGAGAGGGAAGTCCCTCAAGAGTTGAGAACCCTCCAAAAATGCACTCTGCCTCTCATGAGTATAAATTCTAATCCAATTTCCCTGTTTTTTTCCCCTGGTTCTTTTGGTGTTAACTTACACACACACTTCACTTGTATGTTTTTCAGTGACTTGAGATTGAGAGCTTGAAACCCTTCTACTTCCAGTTTTCATTGCCCTCCCAACTTCTAGGGCCCTGAAAATGAGCTTTTCCCAGCTCCTCATTAATTTTTCACTCCTTCCCAGCTGGAGACTCACAGATCTACAGCACAGGGAGTACAGGCCAACAAATGCTTAGCAAAAACCTCTGTAGTATCCCAGTGAGATGTCACAGAAGCATACCCCATGGGGTTTGGACATGTGCAAAACCCAATATCAGAAGTCTTGGTTATGCCTTAATTATGAGAGCCCTGTTAGACCTTATGACAGCTACAACATATTTTAAACCTAGGACCCAGAAAACATAGTGGTACATAGCTGTGCTGTGAACATTTGAAATCTCTCCTGTTGCCTTTTCCTTCTTTTAATTTTTGAAATGTATGTTCATTTGGGAAGCCCAGCATTGCAGAAAAGAAAGATCATTAGAGTAGAAATAGGAGAGCTGGGTTTCAATATCAGTTCTACCATTAATTAGTGTGATATACAAGAAAGTAAGTGAGATGGGGTGTAAAGAATATAGGACCACCTGGGTTCTAAATCCACCTTTGTCACTGTCTACTAATGAGTTCGATAAATCATTTATCTGAATCTTGATTTCCTCATCTACAAGGATGATAATACCTGTTTCCTAAGATTGGTGTAAAGATCAAATGAGATAACATATGAATGAATATGCTAGCATCACTTTCGCATCTTCAGGGTTAAGGGGCACAGAGCTCCAGCCATCTAGAAAACCCAAATGAAAAATTTTGGCCTTTTCTTTTGTACCAGAGAAGATCTGGTTTTTTTCTTTTTTTGTACGATGTTTACAGTACATTATTGTAAAATTCTGGTTAAGTATTGGTATCTCTCCCACATGATGGGGACAAACTTTAACTTTTTACTTGTTTTAATTTAAAAAAAGAAATTGTATTTATGGTATTTAAAGAAAATATATATTGCTATTATAGAATACTATACATATTTTATGAATTTCTGAGGTGCTATACTTTTTCTATATTGTCTGTTGGCCTTTGTGTGTTGTCTGCTCCTACCACAAAACTCCCTCAAAATTCCCATTTAATTTCTTATGCTGACCATGACATATCAAAATTCTATGGGGAAAGTCATGATATGGAAGGTATATGTATACTCTGAAAACTGTAAGATGTTTTTAAAAAGTTATTAAAAGGAATAATAATAAAATTTAATATTTATATTTAACATCGAGGCTTGGCAAAACTTTTTACACAAATGGTATCCTTAAAGTCCTAGGGCAATTTTCAGTTTTAATAGCTTAAATAGTATGTCATTTGATCATCACAACTACCTTGAGAGGTAGATGATATTATTATCCCCACATTACCAATAATAAAATTTAGACAGAGGTTTAGTAATTCAGTGAGTGTCTGCAACAGGATTTGCACTTAGGTCTTCCTAATTCCACTTCTAGCACTCTATCCACCATGCCTCTCACCAGTGGGTTAAACAAGACTAAGCTCCCTTAGATCTGTAAAAATCTGTATTTCTAGAACATCTTCACAAAACTCTGACAGAAACTAGAGATTGTTTTCAGATACAATTTTTAAAAGTTGTGTAGCACCTGTCCTTCAGAGCACATGTGCACCAGGAAGCCAACGGGTGTATTTGTACCTTGCTTTATATAAGAACTATGCTATATAGAATTTTTATCATTATAGAATCCTGACTCAGCTCTTCCTTCACATTTTGTGTCAGCTACACTGGGCTCTGCTCACCGCAAGCCTCCCTCCATCTCCTTTTTCCTGAAGCCTCAGCCCTACCTCCTTTTACCATCCTAACTTCACTATGCATATCTCACTCATATTTAAAAGGGTTTCAAATTGCTTTCAGAGGCATTTTAAACTTGTTTCATTATTTTTTTTAATCTCACAGCTCTGGAATAAACCAGTGGTATCTGTATAGAGCCTGACAGATCACTGAACATGAAATTGCTTTGCTGGTGAAATTAACCAGATGCACATTTTTGCTCAGGTGTCTTAATTATAGGAGAGGTAAATAGGGTAAAAATGTATGAGTCTGTCAGGGTGGCAAATTAAATAAGAAGACAAATAAATGGTATGCTTGATTTCCTTTCCCCAAAGTCTTCTAAATTTGTAGGGCTCTTCCTAGTATGCAGATGATTATTCCAAAAACTAATCATCAAAAGGCTTAGTAAACAAAGTAGGATAAAAACAGCAGTAACATTCTGATTTTCATTTCAGTGAACCATAGCAATAGCTGCCTATATGTGACATCTAGAAGTACAAAATCAGGGAAGAACTGTTTTATTCCTGGATCAGGAATGCTGTCTCTGGGAAGTGATCTTCCATTGTGCTGGATGACAAATGTGGAATACTTGTCAGCCTGGATAAGGTGGAAAATTTAAGATGGGTTTAAGTGGGAAATAATTTTTGTTCATAAGCAATCAATTGATTGGTATTATAAAGTGATGGAGGTGACATTTGAGTTTGATCTTTAAGAATGGATTGTATTTCTTCTCTCAGAAATAGAAAGGCAAATTAAAGGTTAATCATAAACAGTGAACAAAGGCAGAACAGTGGGAAAGGGACAAAACAGATTTTGTAGGTACCTTAGTTCATTATCCAGTGGTTCTATTTGCATCTGAATTTTGTTCAGTACCTTTTTAGCAAGTTTGTCTTTTGTAAGCCCAGCAAAATTCTCCTAAGTGAATACTCCTCCCTGCCCCTCTTTTTTAGTCATGTCTGACTCTTCATGATTCCATTTGGGATTTTCTTGGCAAATATGCTGGAGTAGTTTGTCCTTCCCTTTCCTAGCTCATTTGACAGATAAGGAAATTGAGGCAAACAGAGTTAAGTTGGCTTGCCCAGGGTCATATAGCTAGTAAGTGTCTGACACTAGATTTGAACTTGGGAAGATGAATCTTCCTGACTCCGGGCCTGGCACTCTATCCATGCAGTGATTCCCAAAGTGGGCGCTACCGCCCCCTGGTGGATGCTGCAGCAATTCAGGAGAGCAGTGGTGGCCACAGGTGCATTTATCTTTCCTATTAATTGCTATTTAAATTTTTTTAAAAATTTGATTTCCAGGGGGCTAAGTAATATTTTTTCTGGAAAGGGGGCAACAGGCCAAAAAAGTTTGGGAACAACTACACTAGAGTCTGAAATACAAGAATTCCAATCCAACCTCACATTCTTACTAGCTGTGTTGCTCTATAAGCCTCAGTTTCCTCAAATGGGAATAATAGCACCCAACTCTTAGGGGTGTTGTGAGAATCAAAAGAAATAATATATTCAACATTCCCGAGTGCTTGGCACATAATAGGCACTTTAAAAATGCTTATTTCCTTCCTTCATAGATGTCAATCACCAGATACACAATATAAATTGGGGAGTTGGATGTTCCTTAACAGTGGTAGCCATGACCATATTATTGCCACAACCCTGTTGCCATTAGGGCAGGGTGTGGGGGTAGGTTTAATCAAACTGCAGCATCCATCTCCCCATGGAAAATTTGCCCACTGACCTGGTATAAAAGGAATTCATGTGATCTGGTTAATGAAGTTATTCTAGCCCTGGCAGTAAGTGCATTCCCACAGTTTCCAGATGTTTTGCCAAATAAAATAAAGCCATTTCAAGAAAGAGTCATGAGGCCATTGTGTAAAACTGAAAAAAAGAAATGATTGTCTCTTTGACATAAGTGAAAGTCCTGTGGAAAGGAGAAGGAAAATGAATGCACGTGGCCTACAGCACCTGTACCACTTAAGTCTCTTCCAAAGATGAAATAACAACTTCCCTGTGAAGAATAGGACATGTCACTTGGAATCTATGACAGGCCATGAGAAGGCCACCAGAGAAGCCAGGAGCCAAGGAACCAAATAGAGAGGAACAGCATCACCCTGTCTATTTTCATTCCACCAAAGGTATCTCCAGCATAAGCAGCTCCAGGCAACCGAGCTTGATTCAACAAGTCATCACAACACAACCATCACTATCACTTGACTTCAGAGGCCATGATATTCTGACTTCATTTATTCAGAAATTAAGAAAAGGATGATGGATGGAAATTCCATCCCCTTCTGCCAGATCAATCATGGGGGCAGTTCAGATGATTGATGGGGGATGAAGATACTGCTAATTTGATTAATCACTTATGGCACATTTTTATGCTAAAATATTGATCGTCTACTTTCAACATTCACTGAGTTGAAACAAATTAAAACTTCAGATATGCATCTTAGATACAACAATGATGATGATGAGGATATCAGAGCAGCTCACCTTCAGATGCTACTTTAAATTTCTCCTTTGCATACATTTTCTTTGAATATAAATTCACAAAGTAGCAAAGGGAAGGAGAAAGTTGAAACCAAATGGACCTGAAGAGCAATTATTTTGTCCTTAGGCTACAAGATGCAACCAAAGAGGCAAAGAGGAGGAGGGACAATAGGGTAGGGATGCCTCTCATTGGTCATCTATCCCCTCTGAAGTGAAACTTGCATTCACTGGTTGTTCATTGCATATGTCTTGGACAAATATTGCAAATGGACAGTGACCCAGGGCAAAAGAAGAGAAGTTAAGAGGAGCTTTTAATGTTCCCAAAATTCCCCATGAACAAAAGCCTAGGTTTTTGACATTAGTATCTTCCAGTTATATTATGTGACTGTAAGTCATGGAATTCTACGGTCTGAAGAATTGACATTGGGTATCACTTCAAACTATAATGGAAAGTTATATAGTGGGTTCGAGCAGGTGACACCCAGTTTTTGTGGTTGTGTTGTGGAGTCATTCAGCCATGTCCAACTCTTTAGGGTCCCGTGAACCATAGCGATATCCATGAGGTTTTCTTGGGATATTTGAGTGGTTTTCCATTGCCTTCTCCAACCTTCTTGTATCACGATTCAAATGAGCAATTATGAAAAAGAAGCTATTAAAAGAATGTCATTTAAAAATGTTATTAAACACATGTAAAACCCAGTGGAATTGTACACTGGCCTTTGGAGGGGGTTGGGAGGAGGGTAGGGAAAGAATATGAACCATATAACTGTGGAAAATTTTTCTTAATCAATAAAAAAAATTTTTTAGAAAAGGAAGAGTATATCAAACATCTATTATGTAAATGCTTAGCCTCTTTTGTATGATGGGTCCCTTTTGAATACATAAAGATGTACTCTATCCATCTGTCAGCATTCATTAAATGCTTTTTGAACAACCAAAAAGAATATAAATAAAAATAAAGTAAAAATGTCATTAAAGTCTAGTCACATGGCAAAAACAAAGAATAACCAAAAATAGGTTTTCCTGGCATCCTCCTACTGTCAAGAGCATGGTGGGGGGCGCAGCTGGGTGACTCAGTGGATTGGAAGCCAGGCCCAGAGATGGGAGGTCCAGGGTTCAAATCTGGCCTCAGACACTTCCTAGCTGTATGATCCTGGGCAAGTCACTTAACCTCCATTGTCTAGCCCTTAACTACTCTTCTGCCTTGAACCCCATACACAGTATTGATTCCAAGACAAAAGGTAAAGTTTAAAAAAAAAAGAGAGAGAGCATATGAGGAAGGCCACCTGTATATTACGGGGAATACCTGTGGTGAACCGATTAAAAAACAAAAGTAAGATGTACACAGGATGGGCAGCCATGAGGAATGCACTTTTCTCTATGTGATTTTGGAGGAGTGGCCATACTTGGAACTTGTAAAATTAACTTGTAACTTGTAAAAATTAACTGAAATGTGTTTAGTTTCAATATTGGAATGAAATAATAGGTCCATAGGTCATTAAGCGGTTTACAGAAGGTTTACTGAGCTCACAGAAAGAATGTTTAACAAATATTGTAGCACTTAGCTCATGTAGACCCATTTCTCCTTGTGTCCTTATGGAAGTCCATCTGCTCAGCAGGGCAGGGTATGGTGACTCACATGCCCTTCTGAAGACTGCAAATCCATGTAATGGGTCTTTTTATTATCTTAGGAGATCAGGAAGTTACTCCAGCACATCCATAGGTTCCCAAGAAGCTGTGCTGAGGGATGGTGGGGAGCCTTAAATCTTAGTCATTTGAGCTAATCAAGTCCTAAGAATAGCTTCATCCCCTTTCAGGAAAAAAAATAGCCTAACCAACATGGCAGATATAGGGAGAACCCTAATAAGTAGTCATTGATCCTCTCACAGATGAGATCATGAACCTAGTCTACTCCTAAAATATATACAAAGAATTGCATTTCTTTCAGAGTTGAGAGAAGACATCCTCTCTGCATTTAAGCAACTAAGTAAAAGAATAAGACATCAGTATAAGTAACTCCCAGTGCAGTTATAAGGTTAAAGGCAACTTAAAAGCTTAAAGCTGCACTAAGACTTTTGAGACATTTTCAAGATATTTTATTATACAATTAGTGCATTAAATACTTTTTAAAAGTACTGCATGAGGTCTTAAGTAGAAGCTGATTGGTCTCCTTTGACACTCAAAAATAATGTAAAGAGGTAGTTTGGTTTAGTGGAAGGAATACTGACTCTGTGGTCAAAGGACCTATATTCAAATCCTGATTCTGAACCTTACTGCAATTGATAGGCAACCCTTGGAAAAGTCACTTAAACTCCCAAGGCTTTCTCTCATTTCTTCATCTGTTAAAATAAAAAGCTTAGGTCTGGCCTCAGATTTCTTCTAGCTCTAAGAGCCTAGGATTGGGAATTACAGGATCTGGATTTGAATCTTGTCTCCATTCTCTGCTTACCTGTGTAACCATAGACAAGTCACTTTGCAGCTCCAGGGCCTCAGTTTCCACATTCGTAAGATGAGATGGTTGGACTTAATGATCTTTGAACTTCCTTACAGTTTAAGTCTTTGTTCTTCTGACCTCTGTCCCTCTATTCACTCTAACTTCCGTCTTTATGTCCAGAGCTGCCCTCTGAAATAATGTTAACTGTAAATGAACTTCTTTTGCCCTTTATCACAGCCATTTATTGCCTTGCCTCTGAAACTGAGGTCCCATTGTGAATTTTTGTGCTTTATTGAATACTTTTAATGACAGAGCTAATACTATTGTGCAGATATAGAAGCTTAATCATTTTTCCTTCACCTATAAATATTTTACCAGGTTGCTCTCCCCAATAGTAGAGATTATATCAGCAGATAAAGGGAATCAATTAGAATTTTTAAAAAATGTTTTGGTTTGTTTAATGGAAAGAATACTGTTTCTGGACTGAGAGTGCCAGAGTCTGGCATTGTTCTTATTAGATAGCACTTAGAATAGTGCCTGGCACAAAGCAGGAGCTTTAAAAATGTTGATTGGATTGGATTAGATTGGATTATATAAGGGATTGTAGGGGTGACCAATAGGTAGGTGACTGCAAGATTATCCTAAAATGACATTGAGTTCCTTTTCTGAATGAAGTAGATGACAGAGGTTTTGCATGAGTTGCACGAGTGTGGCTGTTCTAGAACCTATACCAGTTAATCATAAATAGATGAAAAGTCTAGAAAAGAAAGCATAGAGGTTCAGGAAAGGAGGAATTAGATCAAACAGACCATTTTCATGGATATATCTCAGTTTTCACTTTCTGAAACTTGGAGAATCCAGCCTCAAAAAGCCTCCAAGGGGAAGCAAATTAAATCTTGATGACACATGTGGATACAGATTGATATCAGTAATTATGCTGAGAGGCTGTGGCCACAAAAGAAGGATGTTATCATTCAGTGCAGAGGAGAGAACCACTGGGCTCAAGGGCAAAGCCCAAGGATATTATAGAACTCAGTGTGTTGAGGCTGTCAGGAAGAGTCCAAATGAGGAATCCAACAAAATTAGAGCATCGGTGCTATTTTTTCTTTAATAAGTCATTTAGGTTAGATTTTCATTCCTCTTAGATCACAGTCAAATTTTCTATCCAATTTAAGAAATTTATTCTGATTTTGGTTGTGGGTCAATAGCTTAGGCAAATCTATTTGTTTCCATGGAGCAGAGAATTAATGATCCTTACTTGTAATGAAAAACAAGAGTCTACAGAAGTGTCTTGGGGACAAAAGCAAGCAGGGTCAGGGCAGGCTCAATAGAGAGAGTCTGGAAGCATTTAGTTTCTGCCAGCAATGAGACAGGGCCTCAACAATGGAGAGACTAAGTCCTGTCTTTCATTTTATCTCCAGTCAATAGGATAAGACAGAGGGTATGTCACCTTGCTAAAGTGTGGTGTTGGTGAAGAACATAAATAACTAAGTGCTGAGGGAGTATTCAGTGAAATGCTAAAAAGAAGAGACAGACCTTTCCTTCGCTGTCAAAATTTGTAAGGTTTATTTGGCACAACGAACTTGTGGGAGGATAGTTTTCTTATTAATGTAAGTTCTCCAATACATTCATATATGTTCCAAAACAGTTTCACTTCTTCCAGCCAAAGGGTGCTGACAAGTCCTTTCCAATCCCTTTGAAGCTTTCCAGGTACTTCTCCAGCTTAGAGACATTACCACCCATCCACTAAGAATCCACAAAGTTTGCTTTTAGATCTTTGGCTGGAGACAAGAGTAAAAAGCAAAGTGTTGTACTTATCAAGGGCAGATCCATTTCAGTGGAAACAATATCCATGTAATTCCGTTTATCTAAAAAAATCAGTTTGATTTAAGCCAATTATTGGTGTTATTTGAGTACTTTTTACACTTGATAATAAATCATACAGCCTGGAAGTTTGATCTGATTATCTTAGTTGGTGCACTCCTTGCTTGGATCAGTTATCTACTGAGAAACAAATTGTTTCTTAGGCATTGAATGCATCTCTTCTTCTGGATATCTGCCTCACAAATACATATGTGTGATAAGAGAACAGGCAAGAAAGTAGGGAAGATCCTATATAATTAATCCTCACTACAGAAAAACAAATTCAAAAGCACATGTCTAAGAAGTTGTGGGTCACCATAATCATAATGTGCCATCTTTGTATATGAAATATTTCATTTTTTTTGGAGTTTCAGTTAGCAAAAAATAGCTGTAGGGGGCAACTAGGTGGCTCAGTGGATTGAGAGCCAGGCCTAGAGATGAGAGTTCCTAGGTTCAAATCTGGCCTAAGATACTTCCTAGCTGTGTGACCCTGGGCAAGTCACTTAACCCCCATTGCTTACCCTTTACCACTCTTCTGCCTTGGAGCCAATATGCAGTATTGACTCCAAGAGGGAAGGTAAAGGTATTTTTTAAAAATAGGTGTAAAAATAAGAAAAAACATAACCTAGTAGAATCAAACTTCTTTTCCATGAGTCTTTTGTTGTCCTTGTTGAACTATTTCAGTCATGTCTAACTCTTCATGTCTGAGGCCAGATTTGAACTCATGAAGATGAGTCATCTTGACTCCAGGCTTAGTACTCTGTCTGCTGCACCACCAAGCTACCTAGTTCTCTAGTCTCTTAGGGTACTTCTGACTCTGTGCTAAACACTTTCTTACTTAACTCTTCAAAAGTTGGTAAAATAAACAAGTCATCAAGATGAGTGTGTTTCCCGATATAATGGAAATATCTTGAGTTTAAGGATTGTATTTTACTTTTGTCTTTGTATCCACTAAACATAGTCTATACTTCATAGATAGAGAATCTAATACATAGTATGTATTTAATAAATGATGACCAAATTGAATCTAATTAAATTCTTGTCAATCAACAAAGAGGGTCTTTGAGTCCATACCTGAATAGATTACTAAATTCCAATTTAGTTTTAACTGATAATTTTAATTTAATCGATAATTAGATAGATAGATAGATAGATAGATAGATAGATAGATAGATAGATAGATAGATAGATTAGATTAGATTTTTACTCTATTGGTGACAGCTTCAGGAAATTTCAGAACAACCCTGAGTCATCCCAGGTCCTTAGAATTTCATCAAGGAGACCAAGTTGAATCTAGGCTGATTTTTATTAAAATTTTTGTCACCTGAAATGGGCTCTGGAAATAACATAGAGCAGAGGCATCGAACGTGCCAGCACAAATATGCCAAACCAAGGCCCAAATCATATTAAAATGTAATTAGTAAGTTTTTAAGAAAGTAAATAAAAATACTTTAGAACAAAGATAATATTTATATGGTTTTCTAATTCATTATGAGGCCTGAAGGGATCTTTATGTATGATTTAATGAACCTCATTTCTATTTGATTTTGACATTATTGCTATAAAGAACTAGTTCCTTAGGATTTCAGGATAATTATCTAGATCTCAGAGAATTCCCTGACATTGATTCATTCTTTTATGGATCTTCCAAACAATTGGTGATGGTCAGTTCTCTAATCCCCCAATTCAAACTAAATCTCATCAGTTTCTTCTGATATATACCAAAGACTTTATTTTCTACTTCATTGTTATGATAATAACGATGAAGAAGAAAACAGCAACAGCAACAACCAACTGGGTCTTCCTATCTCACCCTGAATGGAAATTCAAGAAATTTTCACAGATCCAATCCTACTAATCATGGCATGGGAACTTTGACCTGGTCTGTTGCTGTCCTTCACTAGTTCTCTTCCCCTTAGACAACTTAGTGGCCCTTTTCTCTGAGTGGCTTCCTATATTAATTTCAAACTTAGAATACAAACTCAATCAGCAGAGCTCATTGTAACTCAGAGGATGCTGAAGAAGATAGTTGACATGCCAAGGACAACTAATACTTTTATCAGAATATGTGGCAGATGTATATTTCGCAAATAAAAATATAAACTTTTAACAACTCAAGGATAGAGCCATCAGAAAACCACAAAGGCATGACCTGCATACAGAGGGGAGAGAAAGAAAGGATTTCTTTTTCCTAGATCCCTATTCTCCCCTCCACTCTTTAGCATACAGCAATTATTTTGTTTGCATTCAGTAGGATGACAGCAAACAATTGGAAATATCAGGAAGTGGAATGAGTTACCCCATAGGGTAGCGAATTCTCTGATGTTGATATAAGAAAGGTTGTATAACCACATGTTTGGAAGTGCTCTGAGGGATTTCTTTTAACTCTGAAATTGTATAATCTATGCACACAGTGTAGTATAGTTGGAAGAATTTCTACTTATAGGTGCAGAGCATTAGTGACTTGAATAGGGTAGTCTCTTAAATAACTGTTGAGTTGCACTGAATTGGGTTTTGCTAAAAAGCTGAAACCCTTGATTCTAGCTGTATGATTTGGGATAAATCATATCATTTCACTGGACCTCAGTGATGTCTCTAAGTTTCCTTCTAGGGCTTACCTTCTGTGATGACAATGGAAAAATCTGATGATCTGGGAATTGATAATCTTAGACTGGACTTTTTTCTAATACTTTCCAGTTACTTGATTTTGGGCAAGTTCATTATCTTCTCTTCAGTCTCAGTTTCTTTATCTGTAAAATGCACACACACACACACACACACACCCCCCTAGAAATTCTCTATTTCTTTGCCCTTTTCTTCAATTTTGAAATGTAGCACTATGTTTTGTGTGTGTGTGAATTCTCTTCCAAGTGTACCATCATGATTTTTTTAGTATTAGCTAGAACTATGGCACAATGGGGCAATAGCAACAGGAAGAATTTCTAGGAGGAGTTGATTCAGTTAGTTAAGCAACAATCAGCCAACAAGTATTCATGAACATCTAATGCAGACCTAGCTGAATGATTGGTTGCTGAATGTACAAGAAACAGTGTTTGAACATTCATTACTCACACATCTCCAGTTGCTCTTATCAAGCTTTCAGTCTCATAAAGGAGAGGGAAGATTATATTCAAGACCAGTACTATATCCAAAGAGTCAATAGCAAGAATAATTTATCACATCATTTCCCTCTTTTTCATCCTTACTTTAGTAGTTAAAAAATCTCCCCATTGGATTATAAACCCATAAAGATCAGGGCCTGTATCCCATCTTTAAAAAAATCCCCTTACCTTCTGTCTTATATGACAGAAGAGCGGTAAGGGCTAGGCAATGATGGCTAAGTGATTTGCCCTTGGTCGCACAGCCAGGAAGTGTCAGAGACCAGATTTGAACCCTGGAATTCCCATCTCTAGGATTAGTTCTCAATCCACTGAGCCTCCTGCCTGCCCTCAAGTCTATTAAGCAAAAAAGATGAGATTGCCATTCATAAACAAAACCTTGAGAATATGATTTATCTAACAATAACACAGCATCATATCAAGGAAGGAACAAAAACATGCTACCCTAAAATTCTTAAAAACTTCATTAACTAAAAGTTGATTCTTAGACCTCTGAAATTTTATTTTTACCTCTACCATGTCTGCCAATAAGTTCTTGTGTCTGGTTAAGCGTTAAATAGCCTAATTCATATTGCCTTTAAGCATCTAAATAAAGACTCTTTTTACGAAGCAGAGGGTACTTGTCACCTTTTATTCACTGGGGAGACACTGACCTTATGTTTCCACCTTGATTTTACTTCTGAAATTGGAATAATACCTCTCTTTTCTCTGAGGGCAATGTGGGCCTGGATACAGTATTTCACAATTAGTTTCTATCAAATCTCAAAGAAAGAGCTATTGATTGGTCTGGAGAAGAAATAAATACAATTAAGTTTCAGAGCCTGAGTCTAATTTGTAGAAACCAACATTGACTCAACAATCCTGGGGATTCATTCGAAATGTTTTTATCCCCCCACATTTATGTTGGAAGGAGTGTATGGTGGCTGTGCTGGAAGGTTAGGTCAGTTGGATAGCAGTCTAATGAATAACCATGCTTCAGGAACTCAGGGTCTTTTTCCACTCTCAAAAGACAAAAACAAACAACATCTATGGAATGGAAAATGATTTGGGATGGAGGAGGGAGCTGGGCAGAGCATGTTAAACTATTGCTCTGTCACTGCAGAAGAAAATCACTGAATTCAGCTGGGGGAAGGGATGCTTTCGATCTTTTCCAGCAAGAAGACTATATTACAGAACTTTAAAAAACTGTGAGCAAAGCTTTATTCTCAGATTGGGAGACCTTTAGTTTTTAAAAAAGAAAAACATTCTATTCCATTTTAAAAAGTGTTGTAGAATCCCAAGATCATAGAATTAGAGGTGGAAGGTCCCTCAACCAGCTTAGTCCAGCCCATCCTTTTACAGATGAGAAATCTGGGACACAGAAAGTTTAATGGATTTGCCTAAGGTTGCAAGTGATGAAGAAAGGAGAGGAGCCAAGGTCTTCTGATGACAAATCTAGCATTTTTTCCATTGTCCTCTAGAATGTAGTACAGTGAAACATTTTTTTTTATTTTTTTTAAACCCTTGTACTTCAGTGTATTGTCTCATAGGTGGAAGAGTGGTAAGGGTGGGCAATGGGGGTCAAGTGACTTGCCCAGGTTCACGCAGCTGGGAAGTGGCTGAGGCCGGGTTTGAACCTAGGACCTCCTGTCTCTAGGCCTGACTCTCACTCCACTGAGCTACCCAGCTGCCCCTACAGTGAAACATTGAAACATTCTGGAGCAATACCAGTAATGTCTACACAGCAAGCTATACAGCATCATCTTACACGATTCACATCCAAACCTACAAGGATGGAGTCTCCACTCAAGTTCTATCCTGTATATTACTATATACTGAAGAATGACTTTTTTTTCCAAACCCCAAACCATCCATGTTAGAATCAGTATGGTGTATTGGTTCCTAGCCCTTGCTAGGCAATGGAAGTTAAATGAAGTATCTGAGCCCACATTTGAACCTAGGACTTCTGTCTGTAGACCTCTCTCAATACACTGAGCCACCCAACTGCCCTACGTAGAACAACTTATTTAAGCATATTATTTTTACTTTATTTTTATTTTTTTATTTTTACTCCTGGGTTTCTAATCTGAAAAGTATATTTTTCCTAGAACTTAAGATCATTCACCTGTTGCTGTGTTCAAACTTAATTAGAGGTCAGTTAGAGTTAGGTTTAGATGACCTTAACAAATTAAAGAAATCTCTATTTTTCTTATTTATGGTAAAATTTATTACAGATATAATATAAAATCATGGATTTAGAGTTGGAAGTTAACTTAGAGGCCATCTCACCCCCAGTTCAATTTACTGTTTTTTTTTAAACCCTTACCTTCCATCTTAAAATCAGTTCTAAATATTGGTTCTAAGGCAGAAAAGCAGTAAGGGCTTAGGCAATGGGGGTTAAGTGGCTTGCCCAGGGTCACATAGCCAGAAGTATCCAAGGCCATATATGAACTCAGGACCTCCCATCTCTAGGCCTGGCTCTTTAACCATGGAGCCACCTATCTGCCCTTCTATTGACTTTTAAATGAAATTTTATTTTTTAAATTATCAAGGAATTATTATCTTTTCCTCTCACTTAATAGGTTTGTTTTTTCCAGTATGTTGTATAATTAATGTTTCACTGATTGATCTCTATTTTTTATTTAATTTTCAATGAAAAACAAGCTATTCATTATTACCATTATTTTCATGAATTGTTCAATCTAATTTTATTTAATTTTTAATTAACAGAAAATTTTATTTTTTTCTTGCTCCCCCCATCAAAAAGAAAAAAGTGACAAAATTGAGATTCAAACTCATGACATTTAGAGTCAGAAGGACCTAGATTCAAATCTCAATTGTGCCACTTCCTAATTGACTTTGGACTTTTCCTTAGGCTGAACATCTAAAGGTACTTTAACTTTCTTGGTTTCCGTTTCCTTTTCTATAAAATGAAGGGGCTAATGATTCCACAGGTCCATCATGGGGCAGAATGAGTCATTTTTTGGATGAGGGCAATTAAATGTATGAAACCATTCTGTCTCCAGAAAGGGAAAGTGGTGATTTGATCCTTAGTAGTTGCCTCCTTCATAGCCAGCATATTAGTATTCAATGATAAAGGTGTAATTGGAATTTCTATGCAAATTAGAGATGACCTCCTGCCTTATATATTTCCTGTGAGCACTCTACCAATTTCAATGATAGTTTGGTATCTGAATCTTAGACCTCAGATGAAATGATATGCATAAAATGAAAAGCTAATTACAGTGTTTTGCGATCTGAAATCAGTATCATTTTTGTATGTGCTTTAGTACCTCCCTTTTTTTTGACTCAAGACTTTCCCCCCTTTCTAGAACGAGTTGACCTTATAAGATATGTATGATGTGACTATAATGACAAGTACAATAAGATTAGTATAAGATTCTTATTAGCAAGTATTTTTTTAACCTACTCTTCTGTGCATTTAATATCTTAGAGCTTTTAGAAAGAAACTTTATTTATTTGTTTAAATAAGTAGCAGTTGCAGAAGTTGAGCAAGCTTAGGTGACTTAAAGTCTAACTTATTGATGTCTACACACATGGATGAGATTTTTAAAAATCCATTATAGTATTGGAAATACTTTTAATTTTCTTGAGGTTGTGGAGAAAGAGTTTATTCATTTAAGTATTCCTTTTACAATTGCACTGCTATTATTTTGCACTATGAAAGAAAGTATCACCTTAGTAACGGTAAACTAGAAGGTAAACTTCTTGAGGGCAGAGACTACATTTTTGCCTTTTTTTTCAAAAAGTATTCTCTTCTTGGCACAGAGTAAACACTTAATGAATTTTTATTGGCATCTTAATCCATATTTTACATATTCTAAATTAATATAGTTGAAATAAGAGGAAGATATTATTGAAATATAAACTTCTTGACATTCTAATTAATTTAGTGCCAGTCATGGTAGCCTAGCCTATAATAGATGCATAATAAATACTTACAGAATGGAAGGGTTTTATCACTTGTCAATTAGGTGAACTAGTCCTCCTTCTTTAGTAGACTTTTCAGATTTGACAGACTTTCCTTCCTTATGGCTCTATGTAAAGATACAGTGTTTGGGAAGAAAGAGCTTTGATGCAAATGTGATTAGAATTGCCTCTGATTTTTCCTGGAATTTCAATGTTTCATAATTTTGTCTTGTTGAAATAATGTCTCTAGTGTTAAAAAATGAAAAGAATAGGTGACCCATAGATATTTATTATTCATACATGTAGCCAGTGATTCTTCTTCACAGCTAGAAATTGCGTAAGCGAGGAATGGAAATTAGCCAGCACAGACGGTTCCAATTAAGAACTCCACAGAGGGCAGAGAGAGTGATACCTGAGGCAGAAGCAACGTCATCACTTTGGGTTATGGTGAAGGCAATGAATAAAAGTTTTTGTACCATAACATAAAATCCAGGAATAAAATCATTACCTCCTGAAGGATCTCAAGAGTTAGACCTAATTCAATGGAAACTATAGAAGATTTTTATGGGGATAGGGAATGATAAAAAGATATAGAAATTAGGATGTTGCTTCTCTTCCAAACAATTTGGAGAAAGAAACTGAGCCAAAAACAGCTGTCTCTCCTCTATCATCCTATCATGTAGATTCACAAATTCTTTGTAATTCATCCAAAAAAGGAGATGTGCCAAATAAATAACTCACAGATTTAATAGGCAATAACTCTAAAAATCTTTTCACTACTGAACTAAGGCTTAGAGCCTTAGACAATTGCATGCAGAATCAAAACCTGAAGGGTATGATAGAGATTATCTTCTCAAAGTCCTTCATTTTTCATATTTGGAAATTAAGGCACTACCTGTGTGACATTGACATTTCGAAGGTTCAATTCCTTCATATGTAAAATGAAGGGGCAAGGCCAGATGACCTCTAAACTCCATTTAAAGACCTAATCTATTTTTCTTCATACTGTGAATATAGTATTTTATCCCTAATTAGAGTTTATCTTACATTATTAATTAAATGTCTACTATGTTCAATGACATACAGTTTTAGCTTTTAGAGGATCTACAGTAATAATAGCCCTGATTCAAGTTTCCAGAGTACCTTACATTCATTATCTTCTTTGATCCCCACAAATATCACATGAGGTAGTTCTTATTTTTATCTCAATTTTATAGATGCAGAAACTGAAGTAGTGTGGAAAGAACATTGATTCTAGAGTCAGAAGAACTGTATTCCAGTTCTGCCTCCAAAGCATACTTTTACCTTACCTCCCTAAATCTCATTCCTTCACTTGCTACATGGGGAGGCTGGACTAGATAGCCTCTAAGGTACCTTCCAGCTCCAGGGCTATGGGACTCTTGACTTACCCAGGTTCACCCAGCTAATATGAAAGTGAGAAAAGATCAATTTCAAGTCCAGTTCTTTCCTCTTTTGGTATCTCTATGTCTTGCCAGTAGACCAAGAAAAACTATCCTCATTATCCATTTCTTCTTGAATGCCATAGCATAAGACACGCATAAAGATGCAGTAACCTTATGCTTTTTTTTATCCTAGCTTAGGACAGTCTAATAAATTGATGTAGCATAAGACAACTTTGACTATTATGCACTGGTAATGCTAGGTAAATAGTTATGCCCCAATAATTGATCTTCCACAGAAGGCATCACTGTTTGACACACTAATTCTCTATTTTTTTCTTTCAAATTTGTGCTGATTTCTTTCAGCTTACTTAACTTCAGTGAAAGGCCTGACAAATCCAATTAACAAGAGGCCTTCATTAAGGCTCTAGGACTTCCCTTCCCTAGAATTATTAGTGTTAATGAGGAAGTTGCCCATGATGATCAGCCAACTGGAGAGAAGATAAAGGTCATGGCCATTAAATAAACAGAAAACAGTTTTCCAAAGCCAGAGTTCTGTGAAGTAGGAAAGCCATATTTTGAATGACAGATGAAGGGGTCATGCTCCAAAATAGCATAAGATTGAAAGGACAAAAATGAATAGTATATGAAAGTATTTGGAGGTTACAGATTGGGAAACTGTGCTTTGCATGTCTTATTTATTTATTCAGTCCAACTCAATTTAATAAGCATTGATTATATTTCTGTTATGTGAAAGATCCCGTACTAGGTACTTGGTAACGCAAAGATAAAAAAATAAACCTTCCTTGCCTTCAAGAGGCTTATGTTCTATAGATGGATAGAACACGTACACTGCTAACCAAAAATGAAGGTCATTTGAGAAGAGAACGTATACTAAAAAGAAGAGGAATCTGGAGAGGTTTGATATAAGATGTAGCAATGAAGCTAAGTCTTAAAAGAGGATGGACATGTAAAAGTGAAAGGAGGAGTGATTTCCAAACCTGCATAGGGGAAAGCCACAGAAAATCTTGGAGTCAGGAGATAGAATGCTAAGTTGTGCTGACAGTTCATAATATAGTCTGGTCAGAATACATAAAATATGAAGAGGAGTAAGATGGAATAATCCTGCAACACTAGTTTGGAGATATGAATTGAGTTAATATTTTTTGAGAAGTTCATATTTTTTCCTAGGAACAAAATACTGACAGATTGAAGATTTCTGTGTGTCGGTGACATGATCAAATATGTATCTCATATTTGTATTGGTAACTACAATGAGTAGATGTATCAAATACAAGGCGTATGAGCTATATATAGCCTGCAACACTACAAATTGAGAATTTAATATGTAATTGGGACAATTAGCATAATGAAAAATGCAATAAAATATAAATAATGAAAATGTGTGGTTTTCTAAGTCAGTATGTGGAGTGCAGGGATCTTTATATATAGCATATACCTAATTCCATTTCAATTTGAGTTTGACACAACTGCTATAGAAGAAGACTGGAAAAACATAAAAACCAATTCAGAAGCTATTACAATAGTCCAGGCAAAAGGTGATCAGGGTCAATTAGTAGTTTGTGTAAGAGGATAAAAGGGAACAGATTTTGAGATGTATTGTGAAAGTAAATTCCGCAAGGTTTGAAACTTTATTGTAGGTGAACAATAAGGATTTTTTTTAAAGACAAGGACAACTTTGAGGTTACTTATGAACATAGGTGACTGGGAGAATGGCAACATCCTCAACAGAAATAAGAAAATTTGGGGCCATTGCAGGTAAAAAGAGGGAAGAGAATGAGTTCCAGTTTGCACACATTGAGTTCGAGATATTGATGGTCTGAATATCCAGAGAGAACATTTAGAAGCAGCCAGTAGCATGAGATTGGAGTTAAAGAATGAGATAAAGTGCAAATATCTGGGTCTCTTCTGCGTAGATATAGGAACTGACATAAAGAAAGCCAATGAGACCACTGATAAAGAGAAAGTTAGAATTTTTAAAAATTTATTTTTCTTTAAAGGAAAAGACTTTCTTGAATGAGTGTTGAAAGATTCCTTTCCAATTATAGAATAGCAGAGGAGAGATAAATGACTATTTTTTGGTGGTTGAAGGCATAAAATGAAAGATACTATCCAGTGTCATAACTGGTGCATTTAAGTGATGTGCCTAGGAGCCTCACGGATAATCCAGACTTCCAAATGGAGGCTCAATGGAATATGCACAAAAGCAGAAAGCCTTAGACATTCCAAAGGACTTAGCATTACCTAAGCATATAAATTGGAAAGAATGTTCCATGGTCAGAAACCTACGCAGTTAGGAGCAATTGCTAAGTAGAGATTTATGCTCTTTTTGGAAGGAGTCATGCAGAACCCACAAACTTCTTGAATATACCTTTAAATTAAAGACTACAGTATGAGCATTTATAACTAATAGAGAAGGCACAGCTTAGTACAGTTACTAAAAGTTCAGTGCAGCCAGACGCTGTTTTTATTATTCTTCAGTTTCATTAACCCATTCTAAGATATATCATCTCTAGTCTTTTGTAATCTGAAGTACTTAAAATCATAACATTTTCAAACTAGAGGTGCCGTAGAAATGATCCTACCTCCCTCCCTCTCTTTTAAAAGAAGATTGTTGTTGCTCAGTTATTTTCAGTTGTGCCCAACTCTTCAAGACCCCATTTGGGGTTTTCTTGGCAAAAATGCCACAATGGCTGACCATTTCCTTCTCCAGCTCATTTTTGTTTATGTTATGAAGGAAATTATCTCAAGAGACTAATTTGGATATAAGAATATAAGTTATTGATTGTATCAGGTTTATGGTTTATTGAAGTATTATAACTGATAAAGGTCTCCATGGTTCTCTCAAAAACAAGGGACAATCCTAGCTGGGTCAGGCAGCTTGATAAATAGATTATTAGGAACTCATTATTCAGCCCTTTCCTTGGCCATCCCAAGACATTTTTAATTGGGATAGTTGATTAAGAGGTGGTTCATCAACCTATCTGCCCTTCCCCATCCCCACAGGTCACATCCAAGGGAAAAGAACCCTTGTCTCCTTCATTTATTAACCGAATTCTGTCACAAAGGAAGACACTGGGAATGTTTATCCTTGGGAAGAGAAGGTTCAGGGGCCACATAAATAGTTGTATTCAAGTGTTGTCTTGTGGAAAATGAGATAGATTTATTTTCTTTGGACTCAGAAGGAATAGGAATAATGTGCAGAAGTAGAAAAGAGGTAAAGTTAGGCCAGATGTTAGGAAAATTTTCCTATGAGCCCTTTTCAAAGTGTAATGGATTGTCCTGGGAGGTATTGGGTTCCCGCTGATTGGTGGTCTTTAAACAAAGGTTGAATGACTGCTTAACACTTGGGATGTTCTCTAATAAAATGTTAGCAATTATGAAGAGATGCTATTTCATAAGATTATAGAACTGGAGAAGCCTTTAGAGGCCATCTAATTTGATGCCCTCATTTTATAGATGAGGAAACTGAAGATCAGAAAAATTTATAGGCTTGTCCAGGATCAGATCACACAGCTAGGAAATGTCAGGAGCAGTATTTGAACTCAGGTATCCCTCTCTCCAAATATCCATTTTGTATACAGAGTACACCAGGATTTACAAGTTCCTTATTATTCTTGTAACCTAAGACTCTTTTAATGTAACCCGAAATTTCATCAGTGTTTTTGGCTGCCATATTTATTGATATTTATATGTTTAGTGAGCTAGTTTCACTTCTACACTTTTTGACCTGAGTTTACTGTAGAAAGCAAGGGCAAGGAACTTTAGACCACCACTTCCCTGTCCTGCTGATCCCAGACTCTCAGGCTCAGATTTCATAAAAATTTCTAGTTTAGTCAATGGTAGGAACAGGTAGGAACAGAAAGCCACAGCAGTTTCAACAACTCTCAAGCCAAAGATGGTAAAGAATTTAGATAATTGATCAGAAAGGAATTCCAAGAGACCCTGGTACCGGCACTAGAAACAGGACCAGATGCTGTTTGGCAACTTTACTACACATAACTTCTTCTGGATCACAGTTCAAGGGCAGAGAGGAGTGCTTTTGGTTACAAAGGAACAGGGATCATGAAGAACAGTACTTCCAATCCCAAAGGATCAGAGATACTGAGGAACAGTATGGTTTCCCAAGGAAGTAGGGACCCTGAGGAAAAATATCAAATGCTTCTTCTAAAGGGTCAAGAATTAAATAATTACTTGCCTGTGCCTTCCTGTTGGTAGACCCATTACTATGTCAAGCTTTAATGTCTGTCCCTCCATCAATTCATTATTTTGGTACTTGTCTAATTCTTTTTTCTCAGGTTTCCTCTGTTCACCAAGCTATTATACCATTGCCACTTGGATTCCTTCTTCAACTCTCTCTACTTGCCTACCACCCCCTTAGGAATAGAATATGATGTAGTTTAGCTTCTTCACTCTTCCTCCTAAATTCCATTATTATCAGGTGAAAGACAACAAATTTGACCTTGCACAACACTAAAAATGTATCTCTTATAGGAAAAAATCTCAAAATAGAAAATGGAAAAAAACTTTTTTTCATTGCCTTGAAAATACAATGAAATGGATTAAAATAGAGATTAGAACTAAATTGTTCAGAAAACAAGACTTTAAAACAAAATTATTCAAACCTCAGTTTGAAGTTTTCACATGAAAAGGAAAGAACTTACTTCAAATTAAATATTTCTTCTTATCTCTATTGTAAATAATAGCATTGGGAAACAAAAATTATACTGTAGGAGAGGCAATGAAAAATCAGAGACCTTTGGTTCAAATCCCAGTCCTGTCACTTATTATCTATATGACCTTGGTCAATTCACTTAAGTTTTCTTGTCCTCATTCTCCTCATCCATAAAATAAGGGATTAGATCTCTAAAATTTCTTTTAACTTTCATCCTATGATCCTTTCCTATCTTGTGGTAGATAGCCTAATTGTCTTGGAGTAAGGAAACCCTGAATTCAAATCCCATTTGTGTCATTGGTCAAATCATTTAATCTATTTCAGTTTTCCTCATCCATAAAACAGGGGTGAGCAGTTAGGTGATACAGTGAATTGAGTACTGGACCCGGAAAACTCATCTTCCTAAATTCAAATCTGGTGTCAGACACTTACTAGCTATATGACACTGGAAAACAGCCCTCTTTGCTTCAGTTTCCTCATTTAAAAAATGAGCTGGACTGGGAAATGGAAAACTTTCAGGATCTTTGCCGAGAAAATCCCAAACGGAAGAGTCAGACATGACTGAAAAATTACTGAATAAAGTGGAGATGATAATCATACTTACCTCATAAGGTATTTTGAAGAGCAAGTAAGATAACTTATGCAAAGGACCTTGGGAACCTTAAGTTGCTATATACATATGACACTTTAAGGTAAAAAGCAAATCTTTCAGATTAAATAAACATATGCTTTATGTGTCCTATAAGTTCGCCTTCTACCCAAACTACTTTGTGTCATAATGGAGGAATTAGCTTTTACTACAAACTTACTATGTGCCAGCCAATATGCTAAGCACTTTACAAATAATATCTCTTTTGATCTTCACAACAACTCTGGTAGGAAGTAGGTGCTCTATGGAAGATAATTTTCTTTCCCAAGGTCACCAAGCTATTAAATGTCTGAGGCTGTATTTGAACTCAGATCTTCCTGACTCTAGATCCAGTCTTCTATCTATCATACCACCTAGCTGCCTTCTAAGACAAGACAGGAGCAAGGGAGGAGAGGTTGCAGCTACCAGCGGCTCCAGGTGTCAAACCAACCTCCAGGCTGTACTAATTTGTACTTAAGTAAGATAGAGTGTACAGGCTGCTAACAAACTGGAAACACTGAGTTGGCAAAATTATTGCCATACTATAAGCCCTTTTGATCTCCTACCTCAAATTTAAGATTTTTTAAAAAAAATTCGTAAGTTTTCACTATTTCTGAATTGTTGAAAAACCATATTTTTCATGAACTCTGGTTTGCTATAAATTGCATCTTTAAGGGCAAAGATTCTTTTTTTTAATTTTAATTAATTAATTTGTTTGTTACATTAAAATACCCATGTAAGCTGGAATTATGCCCAAAGAGTTATTAAACTGTGTATACCTTTTGATTCCCTCTTTGCCTTTCTCTAAATCTCCATTGCTTAGAATAGTACTTCACTCATGGTAACCACTAAATAAACAGTTATTGATTTGACTCCATTCTTACCAACAGTTCTTAGAAGATCCTATGGACATAGGCTTAGAGCTGGAAGGGATCTCAGAGGCCATCTAGTCCAACTCCCTCATTTAACACATGAGGTCATTGAGACCCAGGTTTTGAACCCAGATTCTCTGTCTCTAGATACAGGTCTCTTTCCACAGTGTCTTACTGCCTTCATCATGTTGTCTCTGAGATATGAATATTTAAGAGAAGAATCCTGATAGAGGAAGAGTTTATCTTAAAGGTTTCAGGGTTCCATGAAATCCAAACTGAATCCCAGAATTCACTGAAAGCCTTCACGTTTTATTACCAGCTTCCCACAGTGGATATTACATGAATATGTTTCTGGTCAAGGGGTTTATTTAGCAAAGGGGTTAGCAGCTTATGAGCATGGATTTTAGACTTGATTCTCTCTAGTCTTCTTTTGTCTGGATCCTACAGATGACTTTCACATTCCCTTAGCATTTTTCTCCTAATAAAGTTTTTAGGAGATTTAAAATTCCTGAATGGAATTCACACTATACCAATATCAAATACTCCTACCCTAGGTAAGGTCTATTCTTATCCCAGCTCCCATTCTCACAAATGAATTGCATTTCCAGAGCTAGACCAGCAACATTTCCCTCTCCAGGTTCTAAAGGTAAACTGGGGAGGTCAAAAGTAATTCATTTTTTTATGATTCCATTCCTTTGGAAGATAGCAAGTTTAAGAGATGCCTTGATCTTACTTTTACCTCCTCTCACTGCCAGATCCCACCTGCAGTCCTTTGTGAAAGATTTGCCACTCGTTTAAGAAGCAGTCCCAAGCCAATACATTCTTCAAAGATGCATTCCTTTATGGTTTTGGGATAACCTCTTGGCTCTTAGCTGAGGCAAGTGGGATGGGAACCCGCCCGAAAGGAAACAGAAAAGAGTTGAAGGCACAGTCTTGGAAGGATAAGCTGCTAAGTTGACAATTAGCAGCAAAAATATTGTATAAGTGATATGTAATATAAACAAACCTTTCTCAGGGATAAGAAATTTCTTCTTTTGTATTTTAAAACATAGATCTCTTTCTCCTTCAACTCCCTTCTTCCACCAGGTCTGGAGTAATTCTTAAGCCTCCACCAATGTACTTTCCTCTAAGATTATCAGTTGAGAAACAGTTAGTTAGCCAACTGTAAGTGGCTTTTAGAAAGGGGTATCTATTAAGGTTATATGATAAGAATTAGTGCAAAACATTCCCCCCCAAAGGTTTTGACACAATGACATTTCACACATTCCCACAAGTTCAGATAGAGCCTAAGGGAAAGTGGGTTCAAGCTTAGAAAGCACTTAGAGAAGAGGGGTAACATAGCTTTTCACTGCTGGGAATTCGTTTCCATTTCTAGGAAACAGCTCTCTTTAAACATAGTTTATCTTTTCAACCTGCCCTTTCCTCCCAATGAGAATATTCTTACCAGCTGATGTATGGACATTTGAAACACTAATGAGAAGAAGAAAAAAGACCCTAAGAGGTTCTCCTTTGGCCAAAAAGGAGAGGAGAGACTTGGACAAGGCCAAAGAGGAGGCTTTTCCTTCCCTTCTAGGCAATTCTTACTCAGAAGTTTCAATTAAAATTTCCTACTCCCTCCAGGTCCTCCCATTCCAGTTAAAGAGATGTTTTTATACCTTATCAAGAGGGCATGATGAAATCTTTTTTATTAAATTTTTTTATTTTAATTACAAATTTACACAGAATTTTTCAAAATCATATGATACATATTGTTTCCTCCTCTTACCTTCCCCCTCCCAGAGCTGGCAACAGTTCAATCTGGGTTATACATGTATTATCAAAGAAAACATATTTCTATATTATTCATTTTTGTAAGCAAATAATCTTATAGAACCAAAACCCCAAAATATATAACCAAATAAACACGTGATAAATCATATGTTTTGAGTATGATGAAATCTTAAAGTCAATTGAAACTGACATCTCATAGGCACCGGTTCACATCAAATACTTTTCAAAAATATTTCACACATTGTCTAAAGAATTTTGATTGATTGAATGAAACATATTCTCAACTAGTTAATGTTATCAGATCCAAATGGAGTGGGGTGGCTTCAACCCTACCCTCTAAAGACAATGGCTTTCTAAGCACAATGGGCTTCTGTCTAATTCCTCACTTGTCACAAGCACCTGGATTCTGTGGTGTCTATTTTCCTGCACTTGATAATTCAAAATTTCACCCACAGCTTACCCTTCTCATTCTTCTTCCTCAGCAATCAATTCTTTCCCATCCCCCAAAAGTTGCAGAGTATGTGTGCTGTCTTTAAAGCTCTCTCCTGGGCCTTTCCTTTTTCTGTGAGGGAGATTGTGGCAATGCATGATTCAGCAATATCCCTTCACAATCTCAGCCTGCTTTCATGTTTAAAGAAAGACAGTTAAAATGCCAAAGCAAAAGACCCCACAGAATTTCAGAATGAAATCTCCTTCAGTGTGTCTCTGAGGCACCTCCTAAATCCACACAGCTCCCAGTGGAGATTTGGATGTTCAGCATAAAGAGTCCATAAGAAAAGGACATCCTCAAATGAGTAAAGTTTGGAGCCAGGGCAGTTTGACTAATTCAGGAATGTTGCCAGTCTGCTTTAGGCTGGAGCAGGAAACATTGCAAAAAGCACCAATTTAGAAAAGATAGTTTGGGGTATGATTTGGGGCTTTTATTTATCTTTTTATCTTTTTGCTTTTTTGGGTAGGGGGAGGCTGTCAAAGCTGCGGAAATGTATAATAGTGACTACAGAGGACATCCTTTTCCTCCTTCCTACCAAGGATGTGTACAGTCCAAGGAATTATATTGAGACCAAAATCCCAGCATGAGCACTAAATGTGACCTTCATAATTAATGGCAATTTTTGTATTATGACTTCGCCTCCTTTGGGAACAATTAAATCAAATGCAGAGGGCTTTGGCAGAGGTGGTTACTATACATTTTTGGAGATGTGTGTGTGTGTGTGTGTGTGTGTGTGTGTGTGTGTGTGAGAGAGAGAGAGAGAGAGAGAGAGAGAGNTGGGTGAGAAAAAATGTAACCAATATGATATACCATGTTCTAGACCAGAGTGAGAGAGGGAAAATAGATCACTGGAAATGGCTATTATTTTTTAAAAGGTGTATATCTATTTCTGCTTGGCATAAAAATAGTCTGATACAACTTCCAACTTCATTCTACCAAGGAAGTTATTTTTTATGGAAATATGCAATAAGTTTATTAAGTAGTATAATTTCTTTGATGAAAATAAAAATTCTTTTAAATGGCTTCAGCCATTAAGGACCTGGGCTATGGTTTTCTTTCACTCTCACCAAGACTCTTCTGCTGTCCAAAGTTCTTTTTAATTAGGTTGCATAAGCTCACTCTAAAACTGCTGACAACGAAATTCAGAAAACATATCTATCCATGGCTGTAATTAGGTGAAGTTCTGGCCCTACAGAAGTGAGAGATGGTGAGACAAGTCTTCTAAAGGAACTTTCTAAACATTCTTTATAGTATAACAAAAGATAAAGATTAGAAAACTTGTGATCTACTAAGTCCAATACACCTCTCTTATTTTTGAGAGTACTGCAAATTTAAATTAGAAGGGGTCAATTTCACCATAATACAGTAATACAGCTTTATTGCTGAGAAAATTGGCATGCCTATTTATCAAATACCTTTGAAAGACTTCTTCATAGACTGAAGAATGTATTAGGACCTATTCCAGTGTGGGATAGTTAAAAGACTTTATCTTAAGCTCTTTTTCTTATGCCCAGGGTAGAGGTATGAAAGGAAATTCTTATTTCTCTTTGTCTATTCTGAAACAATAACTTAAATACCCCTACTTAGTACCTCACTAGATTGTTAGGACAGAATTAACTCCCCTTTGTTTACTTTTGAATTAATCAACAAAAGCAAATACACCCATACTCAACCCTAAAATAAGGGAAACTCTTACTATAGGAGTTTGCACCTCCAAAAGGAAGTCTTCAACTCCAGTGCTAACTGGGTGATAACTCAGTAACATGAGAATCCAAACTGGATGACAAATCAGAAAGTGTGAATCCTAGGAGGAGAGTTAACACCTTAGAGGTGAGAAGTCAATCCCACAGACACACTGCCCCTGGGCCAGGCTGGACAATTTGGAAACTGTGATTGGCCCCTGTGAATAGGGGCAGGAAAAGGAAACCACCATAAAAGCCACAAAGTACTTGGGCTGAGTCAGGCTGGTAAAGTTGAGTATAGTGGAGAGTGTCGCCTGGAGATAGTCTTTGAGGGAACTTCACTGGAGACTGGCTTGGACCATGGCATCAACTTGGATTCTGACTCCTAGAGTACTTTGTTGGATGAGTGAAAAGGACTGACTACTTCCTTAGTTTCCTAAGAGACTAGCTTCCATCTTGGAAGAGACCTTGTTCCCACTACCGCCCTCCTGGCGGAGGACTAGTATAGGTACTTTTTCTAACCTCTCTCACATTTCTCTACTTTATTGTTTCCACTCTATTTTGAAAATAAACCTCTGACTTGAGATATAATAACACCTTCGACCACATTATTTCACATAATTTAAGTCCAACCACTAAATTTAACCTTTCAGAGGTCATTCCACTTTTTAATGAGAAGTATATGAGATATAATGAATAAAATAAAATTTGATAGGGATAAACAGAATATATTCACCAGGTTTTAAAAAATCAACCATATAAGTACAAGGTTGAGAGATATGGCTATATAATAGTCTATCTGGGAAAAAAATCTGGGGTCTAAGGGCTCAATACAGTGAACAGTATGAAATGGAAGATAAGTGAACTCATGCAATTTTGGACTGCAAAAAGAACATGTTGCCTGGGACTAAAGAGATAATAGTGCTCAGGTCAGATTAAAATATGTAATAGTAGTGTGACACAGGGGCAACTAGGTGGCTCAGTAGACAGAGAGCCAGGCTTGGATGCTAGAGCTCTTGAGTTCAAATCTGGCCTCAGATACTTCCTGGCTATGTGACCCTGGACAAGTCACTTAACCCCCATTGCCTAGTCCTTACTGCTCTTCAGCCTTGGAACGAATAATATCAATTCTAAAACATAGGGTAAGGGTTTTTAACATATTGTAAGGTAAACACTGATGAACTACATAGAGTTACTACCTACAAGGAGAACAATTAACAGTGAAGGACTGAGTTATGAGGAAGAGTTGATGGTCTTAGCCTGGAGAAAACAAAATTTAGAAGGGACATTATATCTGTCTTCAAGGATTTCTGCCATTTAGAAGAGGGATTGGACTTGCTCTGCCTCACCTTAAAGGGAAGAATTAGGAGTAAGCTGTAGAAGTTTCAAAGAGGTCAAATTAATTATATCCACCCAAAAATGACATGTGCTATCATAGGAAAAAGTGTATTCTTTGGGTTCCTCTGTGCTAGAGATCTTTAAGCAAAGATTGGATAGTCACACTGGTTGTTGTGAAGCCCAACTGTAATCCCTGCTACTGTGAGAGGCTAAGACTGGTGAATCCTTTGATTTCAGAAGTTCAAAACTACACTAGGGCTACAGTTGATTCAGTTTCTTCACTAAGTTTAGCACTAATTTATTAAATTTACCTAAGGAGGGGTGAACTGGCCCAGGTCAGAAACAGAGCAAGTCAAAGTTTCTATAACAATCAACACTGGAATTGAGTCCATGAGTGGCAGCTAATTCCAGCCAGGAAGAGGTAGGGATATCCAGTCTCATGAAATGAACAAAAAGACAAGATAATCACTGAAGAGTTATTACATGGAAGATACCCTTATTCAGGTACAATTTGGATTAGATGGCCTTAGATCCCCTCCATATTTGAGATTTTGTAATTCTATAATTGTGGTTCTAATAATTTGATGGGAGAGCCAAAAGGTCCATCTGTCCCCACCAACCTCTCAGGATTCTTGTGATTCACCCCACTGAGTCACTCCTTTTGGGAAAGTCACATTTTCCAAAAGAGAATTATCTTTGTTAAAATGTACACATGATCAGGAATAGATATCACAATAAGCTATTAGCAAAGCTTTGGTATTGCCTTGGAAGTCAAAAAATGGGGTCCTAAGGGAATAGTTAATGGTTAAGTTTTAATAAAGGCAAGACTTAGGGAAAGGCTTAGAACATGGGATCTTGCCTAGAGATGAGGTCAAGACATCAGTATAAGGAGGCCCCAGGGCCCAGGAGAACCAGACCATCCAGAGCAATCTAAACCTGTGTGTCCATGATACTTAGTGAGGTAAAAGAATGCTCTTTATTGAGGCAACTAGGTAGTTCATTGGATAGAGCACTGGGCCTAAAGGCAAGAGAACCTGGGTTCAAATCTAACCTCAGACACTTCTTGGCTGTGTGACCCTGGGAAAGTCACTTAACCCAATTGCCTAGCCCTTACTGCTGTCCCCCTCCCCCGGAACTAATACTTAATGATGATTCTAAGACAGAAGGTGGGAATTAAAAAAAAAAGAATTCCCCTTATCTCCTCTTGAAAACTTAATGTTGTTTCTGATTTTAATAAAAAAAAAAGTCATCATTTTGACATCCCAAAGATTTCTCGGGATACAGCATGCACCATATATGAGCAGCAACTTTCTGTATTGCTCTATATCATTCTCAGTCCTCTCCATGGAGTTCCCAAGGCTCATTGCCAGAGGTACATTACAGACAATATATAATTGAGCTAGTTTCATTAAGTCTATCTATTCAAGTGTCTGCAGAGCCAACCCTAAAAATAGCGCTGCAAACAATGCTGCGATATTCTACAGCCTCTGAATATTTGAAAACCATTGCTCTAGAGCCACCATGTTTCCTGCTTGTCTATGATCTGTGGGTTGTAATGGTACAGAGAAAGTACACTGTTTATTTCAAAATGAGTAATCAAAAGGATGTTTCCCTTCACTCTTGTGGATGGCATCACTGTTCCATCACCTCTCCAGGGGAAAACAAGAGACAGTGATAATTAGTAAGTTACACCTTCCATAGAATTTCTCCCTAAGCTGTCATCCTCTGGAAGCAGATGTTTCTATTGGAATTGAAGTTTCTTTGTTTTGTTTTGTTTTTTTAAAGGAAATCCAAGGGGAAAAAACTAACAATGAGCTTGGGGTTTCTTGCAGAGTTGCCATGGAATCTCTAGTCAATTTTTACAGTCATTGTGGTGCCAGTTCTAGAGTCCCAGTGGAATTATTCCTGATATAATTAGTATATGAGTATATGAGATTCTCTCAATCTGTTCCTTTCATTCAGTTCTTCCTCCATCTCTTAAGGTCTTACTTCCATTTGCTAATTCAGATTCAGCATTTCACTTGAAGGAAAATTATCCTAAATGTGTATTTGCTCATATATGCAGGTGACTGTGTGTGTATATACATACACATATATATGCAGACATGGCTTACATTATATAATAGATGTTCATAAAATAATTTTAAAGAAATCATATTTAAAGGCCCTAAGAGAAACTGATATTTATAGTTGCATATGGTAAAGCCTTCTTATATAAGGTTAATCCCCCACTACTGTGTCTGATTTAACAATTCAGGTTTTTTTAATTCTTTTTTTTCCTTCCAAGAAGGTCACACTTCTATTCAAGCATTCTCATGATTGGATTTGAATGGGCTACAATGATTTTTAGAGAATAAGCCTAGTTTTGTCATCTCATGGAACACTAGAGCCAAGAAAATGGCACACTGTCAAGTTGCCAAATATCAAGGATCAAAAGTTCTAACCAGAAAATAGACACACATGTATATTCAAGTAAATACTGATGGGGAAAAAAAACAAATTTTCTAGGGGAATGAGTATCATAGACCCATAACACTGACTTCATTTTGGACAATCATTTACAGCACAATAGAAAAAACTTAGTGGAAATAATTCAGATCTTCAGATGAGAAATGAATTGTGGGTTAAAACGTTAAAGAATCAGAAAAAGGCATAAATAATAACATATCCTTTGTAAATAATAAAAATAAAATAAATAATAAATATGACTAAAAGGCAAAAATAATTATAAATATATAAAAAATTTATAATATTAATAATAACAAATATAATAAAAGGCAGAAATTATAGCATATTCTTTATAAACCATAGTATAATAAAAGTAATAATTATATTGGAAATATGAGCCAAAAATGCCAACCTAAATGGAGACCAAGAAAATAGAATTCTGAATAAACTCATGGATCAAAAAACAAATCATAGAAACAAGCATTCCCATTTTGCTTTCACATTCTTAGTGCCATAGGTAATAAACACAGTAATCTTCCTATGGCAACCTTGCTTGCCATCTTGATTTGAACTGAGGCTATTGCCAACTTTTTTCCTACGGATTGTCTAATATGTTTCTGTCTCATTTAGTGACACCTCCAGAGGAAGACTGACCATTGGAAATTTATTACTAAAGCTTTTAATAACTATAAAACTTCACTTAGTGACATTTTCTTGACATTGTATTTTTAAAATATTATGTTAAAATCCAAGTTGATCTAATGCCAGTTGTGCTAAGATAATAGCTATATTTCCATATGGAAGAAGTCCATTTTGGATATCTGTGTCCAGTTACTTGTTTGATATTGATATTAAGCAATTTTAATATGTTGAAAATTTCCCACAATTAAACAAAAACATTTAATCCTCATGTATTTTGTGCAAGGTGCAGTGCTGGACGCTATACAAAGATGAAATAAGGCACCAATCTTGGACTCAGGGTGCTTATTGAGAGTGTAAGATATAGACATAAATAACTTGCCATGGAGAAGGAATGGTCAGACAAAAATGTTGGAAAATGTGAGGAAAGAAAAAACATTGTTTAGCTGAGGGATCAAGAAAGATTTTATAGAGGAAGTGGCATCACACTTCGTCTTTAAAGAAAGGGAGAAATTTTAACCCCTGGAGATGAGACCAGAGGTGAATATATTTCATACATGGAGAATAAAGTTAACAAAGTAATTGAAACGAGAAAAGGCAAACTAGCACAGGGGATGGTCAGAGGATTTAGAGCTGAAAGGAGACCTAGGAGATCATCTACTGTGGTCTTGTCTTCTTAGACAGGAAGCTGAAGCCCAGAAAGAGAGGTCAAGTGTCTTGCTGAAGGTCACACCAGTGGTAACTTGATATTGTTATTGTTGTCATTCATTCATGTCTGACTCTTCATGACCCCATTAGAGATTTTCTTGGCAAAGATACTGAAGTGGTTTGCCATTTCCTTCTCCATTTCACTTTATAGATGAGGAAACAGGTTTAAATGGCTTGCCCAGGGTCACATAGCTTGTAAGTCTCTGAAATTGGATTTGAACTCATGAATATTAGTCTTCCTGATTCCAGGCCTGGAGCTCTATCCAGTGTGCCATCTACCACCCAGAGGTAGTAAGTGAGATGTTACTGAACTTAAATATTACACAAAGCATTTTGAAGTGCCTTCAAAAATCATTTTTATCAGGCAGATCTGTTTTAAATCCAATAAGTAATATCAAAGTTATTTTTAAAGGAGACCAAGTCACAGATGCTAAAGCCATAATGAAACCTATAGATATCACTGACTCCCTCATTTTGTAAAGGAAGAAGTTGAAGGCAAGAGAGGTGAAGTAGGACTTAAGGTCCCAAAATTAATAATTGGCAGAGCCAGGAGTGAAGTTTGGGGTCTCCTGACTCAAAGTCAATGTGCTGTGAACCCTTATTATTAGGATATTTCTCTCCTCTTGTTTTATCACAATACCACCTCCTCTGAAGTCTTACTCTCTTCAGAGATAGTATAAGCAACTTCCATTCAAAATGTTGACCTGAGTGATCTCTTTTCTCTTTAATCAAAAATGAAAGTTCAGGTATGTTTTAGTTAGTGACCGATCTCCTAGGAAACTCAAATGTTAGTTTTGCAAACCTAAGAGGAATGAATTAAGTTTACCCTTTTATTTCCATGGGTCATTTCTTAAGCCTGGGAAATCTGAAATTAGCCACCTCTCTATACATCTTTCCAGGTGCCAAATTGAGAGAACACTGCACCTTTATTACAACTGAAGAAAAAGAATTGTAAGCAATTTTCATTAATGGAGTTTCCATACATGTTTTTTGGAATGTATAATTTTCTTATCATTTTGACAAATTATAATGACACTTTACCTAGGCTATGCAAATTAGAAAATGAAAAGAAATTTAAATGAAACATAAAAAACAAAGGGAGAAAATTACACTTTGGGTTTGAGTGACAGTTTTAATTTCATTCACTTTGTCAATAGTAGTTACACAATCTTTCCATGAAACAGGTTTAGATCTCCATTTAAATTGCACTGTTCAAATCTAGTATTGTGTTTAAGTCCTTTTTCTGATAGCTCTTTTTTTTATTCTTGGCTAACTCTTCCTTTTCCAGTCATTTAACAATGGACATCTCTATCACAGTTTATCTCTTGAGTCTTTTCCCATTGTAAATAGTACAAACATTATTATTCCCATTTTACAGATAGGGAAACTATATAGAAAAGTTGAGATTTGCTTTTCTATTTTTTTAAATATAATTTGTCCTTCCCACTGCTCCCTCAGTTGAAGAACAAAAACAAAAATTGAAACCTTCAACTTAAACATGTACAGTCTATTTTTTGTCGGCGTTATTAGATTAACTAATTGAGGCAGATCTAGTATATCTGGCTTTCAGTAATGCTTTTGATCAACTCTTTCCTGACACTGGAAAAGGGATGAAAATGGAAAGGGGAAAAGGGCAGGGGAAGACATATTTATATAGTGCCTACTGTATGTCAGGCAATGTACTAAATTTTCTTCCCAAATATTATCTCATTTAATAAAAAAGATGGACATATGCTAGCTAGTTTGTAATTGTTATGTAAGTTTGGAACTGATTGACTGAGCAAGCCTAAAGTGTATTGATTAATGAATAAATGTCAACCTAGAGGAGTGGTTTATAAATTTTATGTAAAATAATTATAATATACCTCCCATACTTTGCATAAAATAATCTATACACATTTCTTAGTGCATTTTGTATTACAATTTGCATGACAACACAAACAACTCAGACAAGAAAAACAACATAATATATGCAAATGTTGATTGATATTTATAATTTTCATATATGTAAGTTATAAATAACTAATATTAGTGTGTTGGGTGGGCATGATTTGGAACACAAAGTTTCTTGAAAGATTAATGATATTGCTACATATAATTATTTTCTAACCACAAATCAAAATTTATATTTTGTTTTTGTAACAGCCACAGCAGAAAATTTCATTTCCTACAAATAAAGTGTTATGAATGATAGTAATATTTGTATCTTTGATAAACAAGAGAATTTTTTTTCATTCATAATCAAAATACAATAAGATTTCAGGACTTAAATGTTTATATCAACATATTTATGACAAGTTTACTAGTTAGTCTAATTCAGATGAAATAAAGCCAAATGTGTAATATTTGTCCATGACAGGTAGAATCCGTATCCATTAATTTTTAGAAAGATGGGGTCTCTTAAATACCAATGAGAATTATTTCTATAGTAATATAGAATAGTAATATAGTAATATAGACTAGTCAAGTAATTAATGAGCCAATCTTGGCTTTCTTCTAATCTACTATAAGGTAGTATTTTTAAATTGGGAAATATACCAACAATAATATAAATTTCTTATCCACGGCTCTACTTTTTTTTTTCAAAGTGCAATTTTGTTAAATCATCTTACCTTTCTGGATGAGATTATGAATTTTAAGACCTTGCATTCATTCATTTCATATTTCTAAAATGTCCACCAAATACACCTGCTGTACAACTTAAGAGTCTTAGAGTTGGTTGGATGCTGAAAAGACGTGACTTCCTCAAGCCCACACAATATTTCAGAGGCATAACTTGAACCCATGCCTTCCTGACACAAAAGTCAGTAGTCCTGCTACTATTGCCTCTCATGATCATTTTTTAAGCAGGGAATTCATTTGTCAAAAAGAGAAATTACTCAGTAATTCCAAGTAAAATTCATTTTTTCAGAACAAGGAAAGAATGAAAAGAAAGATGATTTAGTTTTGACTCTTAATTTTTGAATAACTATTAAGTTTGTTCTTCTTTTGGCTGTCTCTGCTTGTTATTATGTTCTTTTCTATTAACTATTTTATTAACAGACACAACATCTTAAATTTACCTAGTATTAAAGCCCACTGCTTTTCTCTCCACATTCTCTTTAAGGCTAATATTCTCTTGAGAGAAAAATCTTCTGTTTTTCCCTCAGCTGCAAATCCCTCCTTAGTTTCTTCTTATATTGAAACATTTTGGTGTCACAGTTGTTTCTAATAAACCTTTTTAGACTTACTTTTTAAAGGGACAATATAGTTTTTCCCTTATGATCTCATGTAGGTTATATATTGATAAACAAATTAATATGGCAATTACTGTTTTTGTTTAGTCATTTTAGTCATGTCTGACTTTTTGTGGACCCATTTGGGGTTTTCATGGTAAAGATACTGGAATAATTTACCATTTCCTTCTCTAGCACATTTTACAGATAAGGAAATGGATGCAAACACAGTTAAGTGACTTGCCTAGGGTCACACAGAGAGGAAGTGCCAAAAGTTAAATATCAACTCAAGAATATGAGTCTCTCTGATTCTAAGCCTAGAGTTATATCCATTGTGACATCTAGTATGGCCTTGACAATTATAAACTACCATAAATATATTTCTTCCAACCAAGGAGGAAGTCTACAAACTTTATAGGAACAAGGATCCTCTTAGAAAAGAAGAGTTTGTTGAGTTAAATTGAGGGCTCATTCCAAATTTGAACACTGATTTGGAGCAAAGCAGGTATTCCTTCATAAAATAATATTTCTGAGTAATTTGAAATCTTAATCTGAATGGTTCTGTTTTCAGTACCTCAGAAACTAGGTTGGCCACTCCTGCAATAAGGAAAAGTCCTAGCTTCAGGTGAGTCTTGGGCTATGGAAATTGCAATTTGCCTCCAAAACTCTTATCAGTGTCCTGACCAAAGAAATGATCACTAAGGTGTCTCTGGGCATTGAGAAGGCATTCTATCATCAGGATATCATCTGGAACATAAACATAGGCACATAAAAAGACTTGATGATTGATTGCTATCTGACCAACTTCTAATGTCTCATAGAGGAAAAAACGATGTCATATAGCAAGAAACACATTGAACTTCAAGTTAGAAAAACCTGTATTCAAATTGTCATCAGTATTTACTGATTTTGCACCATGATGTTTGACCTCTTAGACCTTTAGTTTCTGAGAGGAAGCCTGGAATCAGTCTGACCTTGGTTCAGTTCCTGCCTCTTGAAACTTCCTAACTGTATGGCATCAAGCAAGTTATTTAACCTTCTCAGGCCCTTAGTTTCTTCTTCTGCAAAATGGGGAGAATAACATTTACAGCACCAACTTCAAAGGGTTAGTAGTAAGAAAAAAAGCAATAGTGTATGTACTAAAACCATTATTCCAACTGTAAAGCCTTCTATGAATATCAGTTATTCAGATTCTTCTTTGTAAAATGGAAACTTGGTAGACTATTTTGAGTTATTGCAAACTTTAACATACTAATTAAATTTCAGCCATTACCAAATTTACCCAGTTTATAGTTCATTGTCTCAAATTGTGGGAGCTTTCACCTTCATTGACATTTGATAAGATATGAAATCCTTCTTTTTAAATAATCATAAAAATATATAGACCTTCTCAATGTGCTTTAGTAGGATTGTTAACCACTTAAATACTTTAAAAACATAATTTATATGAAATACAGCATAGGATCATAGTTTTAGGTCTGGAACAGACCTTAGAGACCATTGAGCCCAACTCTTTCATTTTATTGATGTGATAACTGAATGAGAGAGAGGTTAAGTAACTTGCCAATCAATGCACAAGTACTGAGTCCTAGGCAGATTAGAATCTATATCTTTCTGGCTTTAAGCCAAATTTCCTATGTACTAAATCATATTGCCTTTCCAAAAATGTCAGGGACAAAGTTGTTCCTCCAAAGTGACACTATAAGTAGCACGGCCATGATTTGAACTCATGTCTTGTTACTTCAAATTCAGTTCAACATTTAATGGGAGGCAATGAGAAATGATATAAACAGTCCTTTCTCACTACAAACTTGTTTCTACTTGGGTGAAAAATATACATGGATAAATAAATACATAATATATTTGAAACAAAAATATGGGTGGGGAAATGCCTACAAGACTGCATTTAGGAAGGGACATGTGAACTGAGTCTTAAATGTGAACTAGGGACTCCAGGAAACAGGGAAGGAGAAAGACCTTCTCAGCCTTAGATGAGTATCTGTTCAAGGGAGTAGAGAAAGGATTTAGAATGTTGTGTACTAGGAACAACACACAGGACATTTGGATTAGCACATGAGTTATTTCAGAGGAAGAAATATGAAATTGATCTGAACAGAGAATCTAAAACCATACCAGGCAGGACTTCCTGACAACCAGAGGAGTTTATGATGTTTTTTTTTCCTAGAGTGACAAGAAGTCACTGAAGCAGACATATAACATAGCCAAGCCTAAGCCTATGCTGTAGGAATATAAATTTGGCAGTTATATGGAAAACTGATTGAAAAGGTAGGTAGAATGGATTCAAAGAGGTCAGAGGGAAGGGAAGCCAATGTATTAGTCCAAATGAAAGGTGATGAGGGCCAGAAGTGACCATGTAAGTGAAGAGCTAGGTACAAGAAGGAAAATGAGGAAGAAGGAAGGAAGAAAAAAGAAGATAAGAGGATAGAAGAAAATAAGGAAGATAGGAAGGAAGGAAATTTCAGTGTAAATGGGGGAAGATAACACTCAAAAAAGAAATGGGGAGGAGGGTGAGGAATGAGGCTACTGGGATGAAGGCATGTTTTTGAAGTGTAATGGAAGTCATGAAAAAGATTGGAAGGGAAATGAAAGTAGGCAAGGTCTCTTGAGTCCCTCCACAAAATGGAGGCTCCAGGGGGAACTTAACAATGGAAGAATAGGGATACAAACCTTGGAGAAATATTCTAAGGTGTGTGAGCCCTGGAGGTAGTGGTAGGCTGTTTCAGAGAAAGAAGGCATGGGTACTAAAGAAAGTTCTAAGATATGTCAGGAGCAGGGCAAACAGGCTTTTGACATCCAGAGAAGATCAATAACAGGAATGAAAGGTAAATGATTCAAAAGATATTGGGGACACAAAATACAGAAGACCTAACAGTAATTAAATATAAGGGTTGAGGGAGAATTGAGATCTGATGATGAATGAGATTATGAATTTAGATAACTAGAATGATAATGGTGCTGTCAAAAGAATTAGAGAAGTTGGAAAGAAGTATAAGTTTTGGGTAGAGGTTAAAAATAACGATTTGTGCAAGTTCAGTTTGAGATGCCTATGGGAATGAGTTTCCACAACAGTTATAGAAATGACTTGAGTTCTCAGCAGATATGGGCTGGATATGCTTGATTTGTGAGTCATTCGCTTAGAGATGTTAATTAAATCCATGGGAGCTTATGAAATCACTAAATGAAATGTAGAGAAAGACAAGAACACTCAAGAGTTGACCTGAACATGAATGATATGCCAACAACAGACCAAAAGGGAACAGTCAGACCGGTGGGAGGAGAACCAGAGGTTAGTATCAAGAATTCCAAAGGAGGTGAGAGGATCCAGGAGCAAAGTTATTAATTGCATCAAAGACTTCAGAGAGATCAGGAAGGATAAGAACTGAGAATGTGTAAATGGAACTAGTTAAAGCCCATTCATAGTTAAAACTCTAACCTCCAGAGATAATGTCATCCCCACCTCCCTTAGTGGGGAGGGGAGATGAGTTACCCACACGTGACAATAAGTAACAAATCAAGAACAAGGGACTGCCCTTTGGGCAGTCCAAAACAGTGTAGAGGCTGCCATTTGTCCACTTGAATTAGAGGTGGACCCCCAGGAAGTGATGAAAGATGCTTTCTCTTCAAGTATGTTGGTAACTTCCTGTGGAGGCAGTTCCGGCTTTGAACTTGGTGCTGAAGGATCTAGGCTGAGCCCTCAGGCAGCTTCTACTCTGAATTGTCACGTGGGTAAGTTAGGCTGACGTAGGCCTTTCCAGACTCTCTACCTCAAATAGTTTTCTTGCCTCTCTGATTGCTAAGGCCTTGTGGCTTGTTGCCTAGTTTAATTAGCTTTTTCACCCTCTCTCTCTTTCCCTACCTTCTACCTTCCAAATTGTAAATAAACTACCATAAAACCCATCCTGACTTGGGTCCATTTTAATTATGGAATAGATCTGAATTATTGATTCTTGGCAACCACACCTTAAAATATTTATCTATATAATATATACAATTTTATTATTACAAGAATGAGCCATTAGCTTTGGTGATGTTGGGTTATTAGTAACTTTAGGAAAAGCAGTTTTGAGTCAGTGCTGAAGTTTAGGTAACAGATTGCAAGTAGTTAAAGAGGAAGAAGAAGAAGGAGAGGTAATGAATCCACTGAGGTTGCTTTTACTAGAAGTCTGTCTGTGAAAGAGAGGCAGGTATAGCTTGAAAAAATCAAATGAAAGATTTTAGAGGAAGGGGAGATTAGAGCAACAAAGAAGGTAAATCTAGCTTGAAGATTAGGAAGAGAAGGGAGGTGATTAAAGAGTTAAGCTTCTGAAGATGATATAAGGGAATGAACATAAATAGAACACAAATTGAGGGACTGGTCTTGAAGGAAAAGAGCTACATCTTTCACAGAGACTAGTAAAAAAGACCAGAGAATGGGGGATGATGCTGAAAGGATCTGAAGTATTAGAACTGGGGTAGAGGACATTCACAGTTGGTAGCTTAGTTTATCTAGCAATGTATAAGGTTATGTCTTCTACTTGGAGAGAATGAAGAGGAGTTCTATAAATGGCTTGAAGGGATTAAAAAGAAAAAAAGCTAGGGACAGACTCAAGGAGAAATAGAAGAATTTCCATGCAGGAGTTTTCAAGGTTAGGGAAGACTTAAGAAGATTTTTAGGCATCAGGGAAGAAACTAATCAATTTGAGATATACTCTGTCTCATATTAACATTAAATAAATCCTTCGGGGCCTAACCAAAGTTCTCCCTTTTCAATGAAGCCTTTCTTCCTCTACAACTTAATATAGTTCTTTTCAGACCTCTCATAGTACTTAATGCCTATACCATTTATCTGGCCTCATTAACTTATTTTTCATTTTTAATATGTGTCACAGGGGAAAAGAACCTTGTAAAACTTAGAAAATTATATAAATATGAAATGTTATTAATGTTAGTTCTGTCTCCTCATCTAGGTTATACAATTTTTTCCAAAGACAGTGAGTGGTAGTCTTTGTATCTGCAGTGCTGAACACAGTAGTTTACATTTAGCAGGCATTAGATAAATGTTTGCTATTATTTATGATCATGTTTATATGGCAACAATGATTTATGCAATATACTGGGTTCTTAAGAAATATGAATAAGGGGTTGTTTACACAAAGAGCCTATAAGATCTACTGGATATAACTATACTCTATAGTAAAACCAAAAGAAAAAAAAACCAGTATTGGACCCCAATTTTTAAAATAACTTTAACCATGTTACAGGTTTATTGTTTATTTTCAGCACCCTGGCCAGGGGCCATGAAGCACTTGAGAACTGAATGGAATCAAAGATATTGCAAGATCAATTTGAAACAGTATCTCAGGGCAGCTGGGTAGCTCAGTGGGTCAAGAGTCAGGCCCAGAGACAGAAGGTCCTGGATTCAAATTTGACCTCAGACACTTCCTAGCTTTGGGACCCTGGGCAAGTCACTTGACCCTCATTGCCTAGCCCGTACCACACTTCTGCCTTAGAACCAATGCAGAGTATTGATTCTAAGATGGAAGGTAAGAGTTAAAAAAAATGAAACTATCTCAGATAAGCTGTTTATAGGCATATGCATATGTTATATGGGTTTATAGGGATGGCATGAGGTGGGGGATTTAAAAGGATCTTTCTGCAGGTAGGTATAGATCAGCACCCCAAAGGCACAATAGATGATGCTAGGAAAATGTGTTGCTGGGATTCTTAAGAGATTTTTATGATGGCATGTCCCTTTCTTGGCATTATGATCCATAAAAAGGCAACTGGGGAGCTGCGCTCGCGCGCACGTGTGTGTGTGTGTGTGTGTGTGTGTGTGTGTGTGTGTGTGTGTGTGTACTCCTTTATTCTATTTCAGGCATTTTGTGTTCCATGACAATATGTGGTAGGTACCTCCTCGATGGTTGTGCAGTCAGTCTCCAAGTATTAGGTGAGCCAATGCTCATGAAATATTACTAAAGGGAAAAAAAATTAAAACTTTCTCTCTAACCCAGCACTTTTGTTATACCTTGTCAGTCTTGCATTATTGGGAGGGGAGATAATTGAGAAATAAAGAATTAGAAAATTATATGCTCGAACAACTTATTCTCTTTTTATTACCGTGTACATGCATAAGGAAAAGGAAAGAAGCAGTTGTTGAGACAAGTATATACTAGGTATTGTGTTTGGTAAAGTGTTTCTAACTTAAAGTAAGTGTTTTATACATAAATTGGTATAAAAAAGAAATTGTTTTAAACTATAATTTGGCCACTTCTCACAATGCAACTAGGAACATAACAATACTTAGCATAATCAATTTTTCACTACTAAAATGAAACATTGTTTATGAGTCTTTAAGGAAATTTAAACATGAATTACCTTTTTTCCTCAGTTCTTTAAAATATTTTTAATCTTTTATTTCTGACTTTTGTTTTTTATGACATCTGTTATATTCATGAAATCTGTTATATGTTTGATTCTGTTATATCATCAGAATAAAACCTCTTAAAATTAAGTGAAGTGAAACTTCCTGATATAGTGTCCTTATCTAAGAATTTGCAATACTCTGTACCTGTGTAGTTCCCTGCCTTTCTACTAAGAGGAGTGAAGCATTTCTTATTATCTCCCCTTGTGTGTGACCCAAGATTAATTGTTACATTTAATTCGAATTGACCTACTTTTTCCTATTATTTTCATTCATATTACTATAGTAATTATGTGTATTCATCTTGTTCTGCACTCTTCCCTCTACATAGGTTTAAGAAATCTGTTTGTTTCTCAGCATTACTCACATTTGTTGCTTCATAAGGCATAATTAATATTCCAGTAGACTTATTACCACTGCTCATTTAGCCATTCACAAATCATTGGTTATCTACTATGTTTCTAGTTTGTGGTACCAATTGATATTAATGAAGGCAGTCTCTGTGTAGATGGCATTATTTAACTAACATCAGGAGTAAGTGTGCTGTTTTTTCCCTAAAATGATCATGTATTTTCATTATTTCCCCCAATATAAACACACACACACACACACACACACACACACACACACACACACACACATGCTCTCTCTCTCACTCACTCACTCACTACTCCATTTCGTTGTCTTCTTCTGCAATAATCATGTATCTGCCAGTTAATTTGCCAGCATTGGGGATTCATCTCTTTCTAGAGAACTGAGTTTTTTTTCTCTGTATAAAACTGAATATTGATTAGTGAGGAGTCAGACTTCAAGGTTCTAAATCCAGACTTTATTCTCCTCTCATTTTGCCCTTTTTTCAATTGTGGATGGGAAGGTTGAACACCACATGGAGCAGATGAAACACATTAGTCTTAAATGAAAGCCACAGTTTGATATTTAGCATTTAAAGAAACCATATCAGCAGGGTAGTGTTAGTATTCTGCCACACATAGGCTTGAAAATCTGTTCCTCCTTCAACTACCTGCCAAAAAAGGCCCATGTTCATGGTTCTTCCCTTGAGTTCTTGTGAATCTTCACAAAGCAATTATGTGCCCCATTATAGTTTCTATATAATGAAGTCATGGGGCTAGGAGGAATGTGAAGCTTCTACCTGCCTTCAGTGTCAAATGTTCCCTCAAAAAGTTGGAGATACTTTCATTTCGATAGTTAAACCTAAACTAACTACATTATTTCAATCCACAGAGACATGTGGAAGAGAAAGGTAATGCACAGAACCAAATTTCTTAGTGGACTAAAAGGTGAAGTTAATTCCCTATAATTGAGTCTTTTCTTAAGTAAAAGTAGAAATACCATTCATTTGTCTAAGACGACTGCTTTCATTCCAATCTCAAGCAAAAATGTCAAGAAGTAATATATTGGGTTTTGCAAAGAGTACATTATTTCCTTCCATGTGGGAAAAATAGCTTTCCCATCTTCTGATTCCTTTTTTCCCCTTTGCATACTGTTCCCATCAAAAAGAGGCCTTTTGGTTTTAATTTCTATGACATTTCCCCAATCAGAGCTAAGGCAGCTTTAGTAAGTTGAAAGTCATATGTAATCTTTGTAGACCCTCATAAATTCTCTCTTCCTGAGGGAAAAACTTTTTTTCTGAAAATTAAATTGACTTCTGTCATTAAAGGAGTATTTTTATCTCTTATTCAAACAGAAGTGATGTTCAAGTTATAGTCAGTTCAACAAATATTAATATTAAGTTCCTAAATTTGGAGTTCTGGAACTTCAATCCCAGTCCCTAAAGATTTTACAATTTCCTAAGAGAAGATGAAATACATACATAAAAATTATTATATAAGCTAGAATATGATTAAATGCATGAGCTCAAACAGAGGAGCAGGTGAGATTGATTGTAGGAGGATGGGATAACATCTAGCTAGAAGTAGGAGGGGAAGGTGGTGATGTTGTGTCTGAGATTTTTCATGAAAGAGGAAGCATCCGACTTTGACCTTAAAGGAAGAGCAATACATTAATAGGAAGAAAATCTGTCCCAGATAGAGCTAATGGATGCAAATGCATGAAGGCAAATGTAGAGAGAAAAAAATCTTGGGAGTTTCAAATCAATTTGACAAGCATACATTATGCATATTAATTATCTACTTTGGGTAAGATGCTATGCCAGGTTCTGGAGATATAAAGAAAATGTAAAACAACATTTGTCCTCAAGGGCCTAGTATTTTACTGGGACCATACGATAAGTAAAAAGATAAATATTTGAGAAGGCAGAGAGCAATGATGAGCCTATCAACTGAACTTTGAATGATGCAGGATATTCTGAGAAGCACAGATGAAGAGAGGATGCATGATAGTAGTAACCTGTAGCCTATGAGCTTTGGGATCAGTTATCATCTCTGGCTCCATATAATGACTATCTGGCTCATGATTGCTCATAATTTCCTGTAGGAAATCTATGATTGTAGTTTGTTTATAGCATGAATCTAGGTTTCCATAAATGTATAACAGATATATGTTGCTCTCACATAAGCACTTAAGATTGCTAAAATATTGTAGATAAAGGGCAATTTTTATTTTACCTAACAAATAATGCAGAAAGTTTAAAGGAATCCAAAAAAGATACAAATAACACTTAAAGTAATCATTGTGGTCCATAAGTTCCCCTCAGAAGGCAACTGAACTCCATGTTGCCATTGGGTCAACATCCTGACATTCTACTGAATTCTTAACTTTCCTACTATACAGTTCTTAGATTTCCCATTTTCAGTTAGGATTTCCATTGGAAATAACACTGCTGATCAGTGCAGCCTCCTTCCAGAAAATTTGTTTTCAAATAACTCACAGTAATAAGTAGCAAGAAAAGGCCCAATTTTCTGTACTCTCAAGTTGTGGTTTTAGGCCCTTACTGATCCTTTAACTTCAGAAGCCATATGGATAATTCATGGCTCTCTGAGGCTTGGGAACTTCATTTCTCTGTTATGAAGGTCAGCTCTCTGAATTTGTGGATTTAGAATTATTCTTAGTAATATACAGAAATGCTATTGACATGTGGGTTTATCTTACATTCCACAACTTTGTGGAAGTTAAAATTTCAGTTAATTTTCTCCCTAAGATTCTTTGGGTAAATAATTACATCTCTAAAAAGTGATAGTTTTGTTTTTTCTTTACCTGTGGTTATTCCCTTCATTTTTTCTTCTCATATTGCTATAACTAGCATTTCTAGAACTAAATCAAATGATATTCTTGATGATATCTGACTTTGCCTAGTCCTCCATCTTATTGGAAAGCCCCCTATTGTTAGTTTGGGTGTTTATATAAATACTGCTTACCATATTAAGGAAAAGTCCTTTTATTCTTATACTTTGCATTTAATTTTTTAGCAGGAATAGTTGTTGGGTCTTTCAAAAGTTTTCACCATATAATCATATAATTATTGTTATTTTTTGTTCAGGTTATTTATATGTCCTGTTTTGTTTATACTTTTGCTCATATTTAGCCATCTTTTACTGTTGATATAAACCCAACTTTATTACATTGTACAGTCTTTTTAACATGTTGCTATAACCTCCTTGCTAACATTTTGTTTCATATTTTTGCATTGATGTTTATATGAGATATTAGTTTATCATTTTATTTTTCTTCTTGGATTTAGCTATGAAAATCATATTCATATCAAAGAAAGTTCTTTAGATGGATCCCTTTTCCAATTTTTACAAAAATTTATATAATAATTTAGGAAAATATGTTTTGAATGTTTGATCAGATACTTATAAGTTCAATGATCCTTAGTCCCACTGGCCGCTTGGGAATTCATTTGTGGCTAATTAATTTGATTTTGGTTTAGTATAATTTATCTTTTTGCTTTTCTGTCTGAACATTTTTTATAAACATCTATTTCATCTAAATTATCAGTTTTCTTGGCATGTAAACAAAATAGTTTTTTATAGCTTTCGTTGTTTCATCTAAAGTTGTGAATTGCCCTTTAATATTTTTGATGCACTGTGGTTCTCTCTCTTTTTTAATCAAACTAGCTTTCTTTCTATTTATTAGATTTTTTTCCCAAAATGGTTTGAGTTCTCTCAATTAAATGGATTTTTTTCTTACAATTTTCTTAGGTTCTTCTTTGATTTTTATATATAATTTGGTGTTTCGTAAAGGTTTCTTGGTTTGTTGCTTCTCAAGTTTTTTGTTGTTATTGTTGTCATGTCACCAGTTCATTAATCTTTCATTTCTATTTTTTTATGAAAGTATTTAGAGACACATATTTTCCACCAAAGACTACTACTACAGTTACACCTGAAAGTTTTGGCATATTATCTAATTTTTGTCATTTACTCTGATGAACTTTTCTTTTGTTTCTGTGATCTATTCTTTGACCCAACAGTTCTTTAGAATAAATCATTTAGTCTCCAATTAATTTTTAATTCTTTCAGCAAAGATCCTTTGCTGAATGTAATTTTTACTGCATTATAGTTTTTCATTTTACTCTTGTCAAATCCCTAAGAAATATCCCTTATTATAATAAAATGCTAAGAAGCATCAGGGCAAAGGAGAGAGCTGTTCTCACCCCAGAAAAATCAGGAAAACCTAGGGTTAAATTCTGCATCTGAAATATTGGTTATGTTTTACTCAGAGCAAATTATATAGCTGTTCAGTGCCTCAAACCACTTTCTAAGATTATAAATCGATGGCTAATTGCTATCTTGCATTGACAAAGGGAGTATTCTTGACAAGAAGTTCCCTGCACTAAAGAAATTACATATCCAAGAAAAATATACATATATAGAGATAAAAGCATATATGTGTGTATATATGTATATCTATTTGTGACTATGTGTATGTATAAATGTATATATGTATTTGTGTATATGTAAAATGTGTTTGTATATATGTATCTACATTTGTGTCTGTGTATATGTATACACATAAAATACTTGCAGTTATATAAATATGCAAATATATGCATGTAAACTCAAATGCAATAGCAAATGCAAAGTGCCCCCAAACTTTAAAGCCCTAGTTAAAGATCCTTGTCATAGTCATTGACTCAGTTCACTGGTCAACACTTGATCTTGCATTTGCCTCAGGCAAAGCTTTCTGTTAAACTGTCTTTTGAGAATCATACAATCCCAGCAGCACAGTTTACAAAGAAAAATCTTCTATCTATGTTTTCTCTGTTCTCCATTTGTGATCAGCTAGAGTAGACCCTTATCAGAACTAACATCAAGGGCAAATTCTGAGGTTATTTCAAACTGGCACAAGGGAACACAGATTTAATGTTGAAAAGGATCTTACAGAAGGCATGTGGTCCACCCACTCTTTTACAGTTGAGGCAAAGGTAGCCTCCAGTAACTTGTTCAAGGCTACTTGGAGAACTGAGCTGGAATTCAAACTCAGGTCCTCCAACACAAAATCCAGAACCCTTTGCTTCATTCATTATTTCCTTGAATTGGCAAACTGCTGCCTAAATTTTTTTTAAAAAAAAACAACAGATTCAATATATAGCCATATTGGAAACCAATTCAGGGGGAAAATGAGAAATTATTGCTCTATACTGAGTTATCCTAGTCCATTCATAATGGTGAATAGATGGAATCTCAATCAAATCATCGAATTGTGAATCCTATATATTCTCACTCCAGTTAAGGTTGATTGATTTGCCAGGCTTGGCTGTGCATGCTACATTTTACTTCAAAGCAAGTGGAAAAGCATCCATCAGAAATATAGCTCAGAATTTCAAAGCATAAGACTAATGATTTCCTCCTAAGCTGAGGAAGGCAAAGAACTGCGATGTGAGTAATATGAAGCATGAAACATTTGGCAATGCCCCATCATAGCAGCATGGCTTTGATGACGTTGGAAAAGAGCAAATAGTGCCCGAGGAAAGTTCTGACAAATCATTCTACTCTATGTACTATATTTTATGTTTGTTTTTTTCTGTTCCTACCTTTCTCTTTACGCCCATTTGGACTTAAGTAAGCTGGTTTTTGTTTAACTCATTTGCTAGTATTTCAAAATATTTGAATGCTAGAGGTTGCATATGTGTAATATAAATTTACCCTCCTAGAAACTGAGTGATTCCTGTTTAAAGATGATGCTTTTTTATATATCCTCATCATCGTTAACTAAAGAATATGTAATATGACAGTCAAAATACAAATCATGCTTCTGAACAAAAGATCTAGTTATAAAATAGAAGAAAAAAACAGATAGATGAAGGGTGATAGACTGTATAGAAGAGAAAAAAATTTTTTCACAATGATTCACTCAATCAATTAACATTTGGTAAGCTGCTATAATGTGCTAGTCACTGTGCTGGGCACTAAGGATACAGAGACCAAAAAAATGAAAAAATTCCTACTCTAAAAGAGCTTTTTAAATCTGTAGGCCTCTTATAAATTTAATTTACTTCTAGTACAAAGGAATATGGTGCATTTCTCTTTAATACACAATTTTGTTAGTTTCATGAAAATTTCATCAAATTGTATAAAACAAATATCAAAGTGGAATAGTTCCTCCATTTGAGAAATTCAAGGCAATCCTATGTCACAAAAATTTATTAATTACCTATTTTGTGCAAGACACTGTGCTAGACCTTTGGGGATATGGGGAGGGGGGAATTACACATTGACAGCCTCATTAGGAGCAGCTAGGTGGCTCAGTGGACTGAGAGCCAGACCTGGAGAGAGGAGGTCCTAGGTTCAAATCTGGCCTCAGATACTTCCTAGTTGTGTGAACCTGGGCAAGTCAGTTAACCCTCATTGCCTAGACTTTACTGTTCTTCTGCCTTAGAAACAATATATAGTATAGATTTTATGATAGAAAGTAAAGACTTTTAAAGCCAATCTAGAAAAATAATCATTTCACTCTGCTGGATTATCTCACTCCATGAATCATGGAATTATCAGGATGTGTTTATATATTCCACAATATGGAAGCCATTAAGATAAAGGGGATCTGATTGAGGTAGCTTAGCTGATTGAGGCCAAGAGTTCCTATTATAAGTATACATATGGTCCCCTGTGATTAATTCTGGATCACAAGAATAATGGGATCAGGGGATGGAAATATTTTTGGATGAACTTGGGGGGAAAAAATCAGTTGATCCTTGTGATGAGCGATAATAACAGTGTCAGTGTGAACTCTTTGTCATCAGCTTCCACAGGTTATTGCTACAAACACCAAGAAGCTAGGAGTATAACTAATGGGTATAGGAGACAGAGCGTCCTTAATAGGCATCTGTGTCAGTAAATAACTGTGGTTCAAGAGTAAACATTCACCAGCCTCAAAGCCTCATCCTAAGACAGAGCGAATTCTTTGCCCCTGATCTCTGTCCTCACAACCATTTGCATTTCTCAGGGTTCTATTCAAGAGCTCAGTTAGATAGAGGTCCTCTTCCTTGTGGGGTCCTATATAATAATAATACAATAAAGAAATATATATAAGAAATACATATATATATATACATACATATATGTATATATATATATATATNAAAATCAGTTGATCCTTGTGATGAGCGATAATAACAGTGTCAGTGTGAACTCTTTGTCATCAGCTTCCACAGGTTATTGCTACAAACACCAAGAAGCTAGGAGTATAACTAATGGGTATAGGAGACAGAGCGTCCTTAATAGGCATCTGTGTCAGTAAATAACTGTGGTTCAAGAGTAAACATTCACCAGCCTCAAAGCCTCATCCTAAGACAGAGCGAATTCTTTGCCCCTGATCTCTGTCCTCACAACCATTTGCATTTCTCAGGGTTCTATTCAAGAGCTCAGTTAGATAGAGGTCCTCTTCCTTGTGGGGTCCTATATAATAATAATACAATAAAGAAATATATATAAGAAATACATATATATATATATACATATATATATATATGTATATATATATATATATATATATATATATCCTAACACTAAAGGCTTTATTGTGCTTCTGGATCTTAAAGCTTTCTAATAGTTTTAAAATTCTGGAGGAAGTAAATGACAACTGCTGAACACTTTTCCCAGTCCTCTTTCTATATTCTAAATCAGAATTCTTTTTCCATTGATTTGCATTGTTTTCCTCATTTGATTGCAGACTCCATTTTTCTGATCCCAGAGTTGTTTATTTGCTTAGTATTGCATCATTTCACAAAATTCTTTTCCAGTTTCTTTGTCCTTCCAATAAATGTTCATCTTAATTGTTTCACAGTGTTCTTTTACATTAATGTATCACAATAGAGGGCAAGCTCTAGTCTGTGTTTCAAGTTGGATTGTCATTAACTGTCATGGCAATAGAGGACCATGTATTCTCGGATCAGCTTATAGTCATATGACAGTACCAAAAATGGCTTTCCAATTCCCATTTTACACAAGAAAAGTCTCATCATTGAACAGTGATCACCAGTTTCTCTTTCTTCCTAGATGTCCTAGGGTAGTTATTGGTAGAAAGGCAAAGTATTTTCTATTGCTTTGCTTCCCTACTTGTACTTTGAGACTTTTGATTGATCGTTATTATTGGCTGAATATGTGTAAGAGGGAGGAAATGGAAAAGATGGAAACTGATTTACCCCATGACTTTCTTTTTGAAATTTCAAGTCCATCTTTATGGCTTTTGATCTGTGAAACATTTTCCCTAAATTTCCTATACTCTGTGGGCTTGATTTCTCCCTATAGATAACTCTTAGCTATTCAGACATTGGAGTGGAGGCTTCACAAGGGCAGTGGAGAGGCAAAGATGTCATTGTTTGATCATGGTCTTAATTTATAACTCCATTCTCCCAAACTGTTCAACACTAAAGGATGTTATTTATATACTTATGGTAAACAAATTAACTTGTTTGCAACAGGGTTTTTGTTTCGATTCTGGAATTTTGTTCAGTATTTCATATATTAAATGAGGGCAAGAAAAGACCCTAACTTATAGACTCATTTTACAGAGGCTGAAATTCAGAGACCATTAGTAAACTATGAAATCTGATATTCAGAATCAGAACTCATGGCTCCTGACTCCTAGTGAATTGTTCTTTCTACTCCCCCCTAACTGTCCCCAATTTCTTTGTATTTTGCTGGAACAAATCTAGTGTCCCAGAGAAGCATGTAAGCTTATTTCTGCATGTTTTTATTACCAAAATGAAAGTGTAGACCTCTTCTACCAACCAGGAAATGGGAGGTAGATGGATTATTACCCAGAGCTAGGTAAAATTTTATATTTCTATTTCTTGGGTCCTTTAGGCCATATACTTTCTACCAAACAATCAATAATAATTAGATGTCTGGAGTGAAATACAGCACATTATTATGTTTCCTGCATCTAGCAAAAGAAACCCACTTAACTAGTCCCAAATCAATGAATTTTCTTTTTTTATTCCTGAAGGGAATGTTAGAAGCAACAGAAAACATGGTAGAAATGTGAATCATTGTTCTGAGCAGTTACAAAAAGCTAGAAATACTCTCCAACAAATAATAGAAACAAACCCCCAAACATTTAAACTTTATCTACAAAGTCAACAATTTGGGGGTTAAGAATCCTTTATTGCTACAGGGGCACTCTAGGCACTTTCAATTAAAATTTTCCTAATAACATTCCTTTCCATCTCTTCATTTCATTAAGCATGCCTTGTCATATTCCCATAAGAAAGGGGCCAATATGATAAAAAAGAAAAGATATGCTCAATCATGGATTTCTGTAAAAGAGTCACTACTTGAAATAGAATATGAAATCACATTGATATTGAGACCGAGAAGGTGGATTCTGCTTGTAGTGCCTTCTGCACCATCCCCATGCTAAGGACATCTATCTACCTTTCTAGTTCCTGACTAGAACAGAAAAATCTAGTTAATTTGGAGAAAAGTATGTGAATCACTAATTCTTTCCTGATAGAGGATCTCTAGGAACACAGGCAGTTCTATGCTCACTATTAAATGTTAGAGGAGAGGCAGCTCAGAAGAGGCCCAGTGGATTGAGAGCCAGGCCTAGAGATGGGAGATCCTAGTTTCAATTCTGGTCTCAGACACTTCCTAGCCCTGTGATCCTGGGCAAGTCACTTAACCCCAATTGCCTAGCCCTTAGCATTCTTCTGTCTTGGAACCAATATGAAGTATTGATTCTAAGATGGAAGATAAGGGTTTTTTTAATATAAGGAAAAGAATTGGGGGGGGGGGGTTGAGGGGGTAGGGGGCAAGTGCCTTATATCATGAATGTAGTAACCTTCCTCTGCCAATGCAGATTAGCAAGTCATCATCAACTTTTACAGAGTTGTTTAGGCATGGTGGGGGGGCTAAATCATCTATATCTGTGGTCACATAGAGCAGGCAAAAAAGACAGGACTTGAACCTAGATCTTCCCGATTTATAGGTTTGGCACTCCATCTATTACACCATGAGGTATTTTCAAGGATCCAAGATAATAACAAAAATAGAAATCTTTACCACATTACCTGAAGATTCAGGATCTTCATATTTGAATAGAAATCCACTTTCTCTGATTTTATGAATTTTATTTTTATAAACAAGTTTCAGTGATTTTTTTGTTCATGCTGTATATATCAATCATTTGGGGGTATACATCTAGTCCTTCCCAATACCCTGAATTGACGCATCCCTTGTAATAAGGGAAGACAGTTTATTAAAAGTAGCTAATATAGTTTCTATATCTGATGATATATATGTATATGTATACATATATATATATATATAAATATAATATTCTACCCTTTTTCCAGAGTTCAACTTTCCTTTACTGAAGTCATTTATATGATTCTTCTCATTCAACTTATTTCATTCTGCAACACTTCATGTAGAACTTCCCAAACTTCTCTTGTAAATTTTTGTAAATTCTTACTGCATAATGACATCACATTGCATTCATATACTGTAGTTCATAGAACAGTTTCCAAACCAGTTAATTCCCATCCTATTTCTAGTTCTTCGCGATCACTAAAAAAATGTGTCTATTAATAGTCTGGAATGGTTATTGAACTTTCTTCTTGTCTTTGACCAACTTATACACCCTTCATTTTACAAATGAGGAAATTGGGCATTAGGGAAGTTTGGTGACCTTTCAAATTAGTTCATCTAGAAAATAGGATATCTCTTTCCTGTGAGTCACATATATTAAGAAGTTGCTAACTTGAGTTCCAAATATTAGAAATAATTTTTAAGCAGCAGAATGTTCACTAGTGTTTCTTGCCTAATTGTAATGGTGGGGCACCAGGGATGTTAACTATTATTATTAAAATGTAACTAAATGGTTTGTGGGTTCACACTGGGTTGAAGGAGAGACAGGACCAGCTAGGATAGGGAGACCAGGACTTACTGCCAAGCTGTTAACTGACACAGGAATGGCAGTTGGCCCAACAGTCACTCAGCCCACCTAGGCCAGGGCCTATGGAGTCAGCAGGCAAAAGGTAAAAGTTTATAACAGTTTAATTGAGGGAAATAATAATGAAGGATGGGAATAAGGAATTCTATACTTACAACCTAAGGGCAAACCACAGGGGCAGGGGAAGGACTTGACTACACTATTCTATTGACCTAAGCCAGGCAGGGCCCAAAGGAAGCAGTACTGAAGTCACAGGAAAACTCCTCCAAACCTGGTTCCAGCCAGGTTTGGTCAGCTCAGCTAAAGGGCCTGAGGATGGCTTTCAATTGGGATCTCACGGTAAATCCAAGGATGGTCACAAGATGCCAAGAGCCAACTCACCAGGACAGATGATCCAAGGTACCCAGGTAGGGAGAGTGAATTTGTAATTCTGTCCACCAGATCACAAACCACTTCCCCACTTGGTGCTGCTCTGCAGGTCTGTTGTCCGCTGCTGAAATCCTACACTTCTCAGGATTCCAGGGAATCTGGATGCAGTTTTTCCCTAACTCTGAGATCTCCCAGGGTTAGCAACAGTTATGTCCCCAACCACTAATTGAGTCCCTCTCAGAGCACAAGCCCCACTTCCTGCTCCTTCATTCCATCTTGGAATTCTCCAGCCCTTCCTGCTAGGTCCAACACTAATACTGAATTAATTGCTAAACAACCCTCACATCAAGACAAAATAAAGCTATAAATGAGAGTCATAGAATTTTAGGAGACATTTTAAGCTATTGTGCAGCTGTGAATAAAAGCATCAATTGTATTGTCACAGCATCGAATTTGTTTTTCGTGATTAAAAGAGCAGGTCCTATATACTATGGATAACTTTTCTTGTGATAGTAAATCATGGGCATTCAGTGTTCTTTCTCAAATAAAATTGGCTTCCTCTTCTTTGAAAAAGATTTTGTGATTTTTTTTCACCTTTCTTTCTAGTAGAATCAGAACTCTATACTGATTTGACCTTGAGAAGCAAAACTGAACAATTTTCCAGCCTGGGCATTTCAGCAATCCTTCTGTCCTAATTCTTAAATGACCCTTAACTACAGAACTCTCTCTGGAATTCTCTCTTGAATTGCTACTCATGCTTGACGATAAGCATTCATCTTACTAGCCATGTACTGTGTAAAGCGTTCCTGGTTTAGCTACTCAATATTTCATCAAAGTCCCTAGACCTGCATGGGGCTGCCCAAAGTCCTCTGAGTTTCATAGAAATCAAAAACATCAATGGCCCAAACAAATTTTTCTTTATAGTTCACATGACAGTAGGCTTTGGTCTTTTTTTAAATAATGATCTAGGGAGGGAGGCTTTATACTGTTTTTCTTTATGAAATAGTATTTTGAAGTAAAGGTTTCCTTTCAAAATTACAATATTTTCCCCTTAAGATTCTTGCCCCTTTTTCCCCACTTCAATACACTGCAGAAGCAAAGAGTAAGGAATGAGCATTTATATAACGTTTACTATGTGCCAGGCACTATGGTAAGCATTTTACAACTGTTACCTCATGTGATCTTCATAATAATCCTGCAAGGTAAGCACAGTTATCCTTGCTTTACAGTTGAGGAAACTGAATTGGTTTGAGGTCAAGAGACAGGCTAACAAAGCTGATAAGTGTTTGAAGCTGGATTTATACTCATCTTCCTGATTAGCATAATGGATAGGTGCCAAGCCTGGAAACAGGAAAACTCTTCATGAGTTCAAATCCATCCTGAGAGACTTGTTGTGTGACCGTCGACAAGTTATTTAACCCTGTTTGCCTCTGTTTCTTCATCTGTTAAAAAAAAAAGATGGAGAAGGATAATGGATAAAGATGAGATGGAAAAGGAAATGACAAACCACCAAACCACTTCAGTATCTTTGCCAAGAAAAGTCCAGATGGGGTCACAAAGAAAACAGCTTAACAACAACTTCCTAATGCCAGGCTAGTATCCTATCCACTGTATCACCAGCTGCCTCTGGTATTTGTAAGTTCTTTGTGAAGTGACTTCTCTTCAGCCATAAGAAGCCAGTCAAAATCATTTCCTCATAGTTCTGAAAACCAGACTTAAACACATCTCTCCCCTCTTCAATAAACCACTCATTGGCTCTCTGTTATCACTAGCTTCAAATATAAGCTTCCATTTAGATTATTTAAAGCCTTTCACCATCTTGCCAATACTTGCCTTTCTAGCCTTATGCAGTATTCTGCTGTCTAGCCAAGTAGATTTTCTTTGTATTCTATACATATAAGAACACAACCCCTTGCCTTTACATATATTTCATAATATGTATTTATAAGTTATTCTTCCTAAGAGAAGGAAAGTTCCTTGAGGACAGGGACTATCTTCATTCATGTTTTTATATCTTTAGTGCTCAATGCAGTTATGTCAGACCCTTCATGACTCCATTTGGGGTTTTCTTGGCAGAGATACTGGAGTGGTTGGCCATTTGCTTCTCCAACTCATTTAACAGATGAAGAAATGGAAGTAAATAAGATTAAGTGACTTGCCCAGGGTCACACAGCTAGTGACTGAGGATAAATTTGAACTCACAAAGATGAGTCTTCCTGACTCCTGGCCCAGTACTCTGTCCACTGTGCCACCTGGCTGTCAAAACAACAACAATAGCAACAGCAGCAACAACATTGTGGTTTAGTTTACGATTGTGCCATGATCACACATGATTGAAAGAGGTGTTTCTTCTAAAGTTAAGATAGACTACCTTAAGCTTCACCCACTGCACAGTATAGATCTTCCTGATCCTTGGAGTAAAGTGGTACCAGAAAAAAGGCTCCTGAGTTTGGAATCAGAAGACTCAGGTTCGAATCCTGATTTATTACCCCTGTGACCTGGGACTAGTAACTTAATTTCTCTATAGTCCCCAGTTTCCTCATCTGTAAATGAGTATGTTGGCCTAAAAGGCTTTCTCAGATCTCTTCCATCTCTAAATCCATGACCCTAATGAAACAGGCCTATGAGAAGGAGAGGGTCATAGTTCCTGATTCTTTCCTGCCCCATCCCCTCTCATGTGATCTTCATAGCATGTGATTTATTGCATATAAATCCCCTTTCACAAGAGATTTAAAGCAAACAAATAAATGAACAACTCCAAGTGGAAAGGACTGGAGTTATAGGCAAATTAGACTTGTTTGATGAAAACTATTTGGATTGAAGGAATGGTGTGATCAGTTTCAATGTAGTTTCACCATTTTTTGCCTTTTTTTGCTTTTCTGTCGCAGTCATAACCCTCTCCAAAATATGGTTTAAGATCAGTTGACTTACCTGGGAATCTTGGCAAGTACCTATAGATTGACACCCTGAGCAGCACCAGATAACCTATTACAACTTCAGCTTTCTTTCCAAATCCTTCAATTTCCTTTTTACCTAGAAAACCAGCATTATAGAAGAATACAAGAAGATTCTTCCTCATTCAATTTTGCCACCTGGTACATAGAAAATTTCCCAGTCTCCCTTATCAAATTCATCTTACCCATAGGATTTAATCTTATCATTTTCTAGATCATTATTAGGATTTCTATGGCATACTGGAGGTCTGTGATTCACTGCTTTTTCAGAAATACAGGAACAGAATTCACACATCAGTATTTGAGATTAGGGAAAGGGTGAGGAAAGTAGCCTTTTTAAGATGGAGAGGGCAGAAGAGGAAAGCATCCCAAAGATTCTTCAGAAGAACTCATAGGATTTGGAGTTAGAAAGGACCTTGGAAATCATTTATTTCAACTTCCTCAGTATAGATTAAAAAAAATTAAGCCCAGAAAGCTTAAACTGTTTGCCAAAGGTCCCACGGGTTGTAAATAACATAGATGGGAGCTGAACACTGATTATCTGACTTCACATATTGTGATATCATATTCTATGCTGTGACAATCTTGTCTTCAAAGATTAAAGATCTTGATCATTGTCTATTATAATTCATCTATTTTTTAAAAAATTTTGTAGCTGATGGTTATTTCTTCAATTGACTATTTGTCATACATGACCCCTTAACCAGAGAATTCCTGGACATCCTCAACAACATCCTCATTCTGTGTGTAAATGGAATTAGCTCAAGCCCATTCATAGTTAAAACTCTAGCCACCAGAGATAATGTCATCCCCACCTCCTTTAGTGGGGAGGGGAGATGAGTTACCCACACATGACAATAAGTAACAAATCAAGAAAAGGGACTGCCATTTGGGCAGTCCAAAACGGTGTTGAGGCTGCCATTTGTCCACTCGAATTAGAGGTGGACCTTCAGGAAGTGACGAAAGATGCTATCCTTCAAATATGATGATAACTTCCTATTGAGAGCAGTTCACGCTTTGAACTTGGTGCTGAAGGATCTCTGCTAAGACCTCAGGCAGCCGGCTTCCCCTCTGAATTGTCACGTGGGTAAGTTAGGCTGACTCTCTTTCTCTTCCCTTGGTGTTTCTAGAGTCTCTACTTCAAGGAGACTTCTTTGCCTCTCTAATTGTCAAAGCCTTGTGGCTAGTAGCCTAGTTTAATTAATCTCTTAACACTCACCTGGTCTGGACCTCTGCTGGTCTGGACTAGAGTTTTTCCCTTTCTCTTTTCCTACCTTCAATCTTCCTATTGTAAATAAATTGCCATAAAAGCCATCCTGACTTGAGTCTATTTTTAATTATGGAATCAATCTAAATCTGATTGATTCCTGGCGACATCCCCATTAACATCTCCTGGCTTCAGTTTCCTCATCCATAAAATGATAAAATTGGATTCAATAATCTTTAAAGTTCCCTGCAGACCTAAATTCATGAATCTTTATTTTATTTTTGAAGAAACTGATGTCAGAGAGGTTGAGGAACTTGTAGAAAATCACATAGGTAGTGATCCAGCTTGTTAAGATTTAAGGTAAAGGTGAACTATCACTAATTGTATGTGCTTTTATTCTTAAATTTATCGATATTTTAAATAGTAACTATGGAATTTGAGTGTAATATTAGGAAATCTCTCACAAAAGGAATATTTGCATTTACTTACACTGGGAGAAGTAGTGTTTCATTAAAAAAAAAAAAGAACAATAAACTTGGAGTCAGGAAATCTGGATTTGAATCTCAGCTTAATAACTTTTTGACCTTGAGCAAATCCCTTGACCTCAATGAGCCCCGATTTCTTCATCTATCAGTAGGGCTGATGCTATTTACCATTATCTTACAAGAAATTTGAGACACTCTATTAAAAAAAATACTTACCTTCCCTCTTAGAATCAAAATGGTGACATTTTTATTAAAATCTGAAATAAAGAAGTTCGCTTTCAAGATGAAATAAGGGGCATTCTTTTTCTTTTTTTTAACTCTTACCATCTGTCTTAGAATTAATGCTAAGTGTTAGTTCCAAGGCAAAAGAGTGGTAAGGGCTAGGCAGTGGGGGTTAAGTGACTTGTCCAAGGTCATACAGCTAAGAAGTATCTAAGACCAGATTTGAACTGAATACTTCTCATCTCTAGGACTGGCTTTCAATCTACTAAGCCACCTTGCTGCCCCTAAGAAAGACCTTATTTAAACTTAAATCACTAATGTGAATCTAAGATATTGTCAGTTCTAGTACGATTATTAGCCATCTCGATGCTTGTAAATATCATTTCATAGTGTTGTGAGGAAGATCGTTTAGTTGTTATATAGGAGACAATAGACATGCAAATATCTCTATTTCTTGGTAAAAAAAAACAAACAACAAAATTATGGTTCATTAAAGTCATATGTTATTGAATATTAATGTATAATATACTTTAAGACCAATTTACATGCTTATTTAGATTTTTTTCTAACTGGATGACCCTTAAGATAGAAAAAGTTTTTTAAGGCCAATTTATATCTTGATTTAGATTATACTTCTATTTGAATGACCCTTGAGATAATGTGTTTCATGCTTTGCTGAAGGTTTATTTATCTGTGTTGATATTACAGTCTGTTCTAACAAATTGCCTTCAGCAGGCTAGAAATTTAGTTCTTTCCTGATGAGAGAGGTTTGAGGTTATTTTTTAATACTGCATGCCTGCCATCTGGTCTAAGATATTTACAAATATACATATGGGGGAGGTGGTATCAAATTTATAATTTCTCTGCCATGGTTCCTCGGGTTAATTATTTCTCAGAGTTGTTCAAGTACCTTTATTCGGGATTGTTTTTATTTGAGAGGTTATAAATCCTGACTCTTTCTTTAGTGTGAGATTCTCTCTTTCGTTCAATTTGCAGTATTTTGATTAGCTGTCTTAATTATGTGCTTAGGGAGCCAATTTAATTTCATCTTCTTTCTGACACATTCCATTGTCCTTTAGTGGACATCTGTTCATGCAGTGGTCATTATGTTCCATCAGTTCCAGGTCTCATTTTTCAAAATATAATACTGAAGTGATGCCTGTATTTTAGAGTGAATTTTCAGCCTTAAAAGTATATATGGAAGAATCTTTTTGGCCTTCTTTTCTGTTACACACACTTCTCTTCCCATAGGCCAGATTAGTAGAACCAGTTTCACCTTCTCTCCCAACATCAAATCTTTATCATTTTCCCCTCATTACCGGAAGGGATGGATACTCCTTTTCTTCAGACAGTTGGTTTTAGTAACCTATCTTCCCAATAATAGGTGCAGAATCCATTGTTTTCCCTTCTTACCTTGCCCTATCCCTCCTTCTTGTCTCCTCTTTTCTTCTACCTTGTTAGATTGTAAACTCTGTGAGGGCAGAGACAATTTCCCCCCCTTCTTTGCCTCCTCATGCCCAGCTCCTGGCATGTAGTATGTGCCTAATATGCCTGTCAACTTCATATTTCATTTCTTTTCTTTTCCTCAAATTGATCCAATAAGCATCTATTGAAGTTCTATATGCAAAGCATAGTACAAAGAACTGGATCTCATTCCCAAAGTCCTAATAGTGCATATATTTTTCCAGATAGACAGAAGAATAAACAAACTTATTTCTTCTCCATCCCAAGTCTTCTTCTCCCTTTATCTTAATAAACAAATCTGAAATTCTTTCAAAATATTCAAAGACAGCTAATTTGGATTCTGATTTTTGCCCCTTCTCTGGGGCAGTGGTGAAGTTTTTGATAAAGCTCTAGCAATTAACAATTTTGCAATTCTGTAAGTAGCACTGAAAATCGTATTACAAAATAGGAATTGGGAGTGAATTATTTGGACTGAGAAGTATGAAGTACCTTAGATGGAAGATAATATTAAAAGCATTGAACTGAGAAACCAACTTGTATGTTAGATCCTGGAACCATGATCAAAAAGAACTCAAGAGACTGATTGAATAATAAGTAAAAATGAGTAAGGATAAATGGAAGGAAGCCGGGGAGAGAGCTCGAGAAAGAAAGGAAGAAAGCGCTATTGGGATTAACAACTGAACATTGGTAATCTTGGGAAGTGCAATTTTATTTGAATGGTATTATTGGAGTCAGACTATAAAAAGCTGGGAAAAGTAAATAGATTTTGAGATACTGAAAATAGCAAGAATAGATCATTCCTTCTAGGAGCTTAGGAGGGAAAGGAAAGAGATGTAAGATGACAGCCTGACTGAATGGTAAATTCACTTAAGTTCACCTGAACATTTTAAAAGAAACTTTTAAAGAAATTTGAACATATCTGTAATTAAGGAGCCAGTAGATGTGGAGAGACTGAAGATGAACAACACAGAAGGAATAATTGACAGGTTAAGCTTCTCCAGGAAAAAGGAAAAAATGAGCTAGACAGCTTTGTCAATGAGATGGGTCACCTCTTTGTCTGAGAGGGTAATAAAAAGAAGTGACCCATTTCTTTGCCAAAGCTATCATTAACGGTTTTTAAGCAAAGGAGTAACATTCTCAGATATTTGAATGATCAAGATTATTAGTCTGGTAGGGGCCTATCTAGGTGGCACAGTGGATAGAATGCCAGGCCTGGAATCTGGAATCTGGACTTATATTCAAATCTGCCCTCAGATCCTTCATAGCTCTGTGATTATGGGCAAGTCACTTAACCCAGTTTGCCTGGCCCTTATCCTTCTGTCTTAAAGTTGTTACTAAGACATAAAGTAAGTTTTGTAAAAAGTTTTTTTAGTCTGGTGCCAGAATAAAAGAGGTATTGGAGGAAGGAGAAAAAGAAAGAAAAAAAGAAAGTCCTACTTAGAAACTGTTTTCTTTTAGTTAAAATAAGCGGTAAGAAGGATAGTGATAATAGGATGGTAAATTCAGAGAAGTGCCAACATGTGGTGTACTAATACTTCCTCCCTATAGAAACCACCTTTCCTTACATTTTAGCCTTCATCTTTCAACTTGTATTTCCATGTCTTTTCAGCAGGATCTTGGGTCTCCACCTTAGTGTCTCACCATTGGCATATGCGTCATCTGGACCAATTCACATGCTGACACAACTGTTATAGGGACAAACCCAGGCCCTCTATGCTTATAAATAATCACACTGCGTTTTTTACCACTGCCACCCGCAACCCAGCCCTGCTCTGTGGCATTCACCCAGCTTAAAGAATTTTTAATTATGTCTCTGAGAAACAGAGGGAACAGAGGGGGGGGAATTATTTCAGCTTAAATTAAATGGAAGTTTTCCCATGATAAATATGATGTCAGGCTAAAATTTCATGACTTAAAAATAGACTTAACAATGACAAAAAATACTTAGAGATTGTTTATAGACAAGGAAACAAACCCATAAAATGGCTTGTGTTGGGTCATACTAGCTCATTCAACTTAGAATATAGTCAACCAAGAAGCATTTTGTAAAGACATACTTTGTGCCAGACATTGTGCTGAGGATACTAAGAAAAACCAAAAACAGCCCCCTTGGAGTTGATATTCTAATGAGGGAGATGTACGTATGTACACAGTAGGTCTTCTCATTTCTAGAATAATGCTATTATGCTTTAATATAAACTAAGAGTTGGTAATTTATTACCTTTAACCACCCTTATTGTTACCTATTTGAAATATAGGAAAATAACTTCTACTTACGCTTTCTCCCCTCCATTTTATTTCAGAATAGGTCATTTTCCTTTCTCATTTCATAAGTCACTTTTGTTAAAGGTTAATTGATTTTTATAAAACTGTTGAAGGGGCAGCTAAGTATCCCAGTGGATAGATAGAGTGCCAGGACTGGGATTGGGAGGATCTGTGTTCAAATTTGGCCTCAGATGCCTCCCAGTTCTGTGGCCCTGGGCAAGTCTCTTAACTCCACTTGCCTAGCCCTTACCACTCTTCTCTCTTAGAATCAATATTTAGTATCCATTCTAAGGCAGAAGGTAAGGGTTTGTTGTTGTTATTATTGTTGTTGTTTTAAAGCTATTGAGCTCTTCCCTGAGAAAAAGTTAACCAAAATACCTTTCACAACCAACAAGCTGAAGCCCTTACTGACTGTGGCTATGGTAGTTTTCTTTATTCTGCAAGGTGAAAGATGGTTCCAGAGATTCCTTTTAGCCATTCCCTCCAGCTTTTTGTCCTTGTTTTGCCTTTTTGTCCTGTACCTCCCTTCCCTTCCACTCCTAGGCTTCTTTTCCACTTGAATTCATCTCTGTTTTCCCTGCTGTTTCAAGAGGAGCAGCTCCTCTCACTGCCTAACCCTTGCTCACCAGCTCTCCTGAACATTTGGCTCTAGTGAGCTATGGTGGAAGTATTTTGTGATGGCATGTGGATCATTCCACACCTGGTTGCTCTGAAGATTAGCAAAATAGTAAGAGAACCACAAGTTGGACTTCCCAGGGGCCTGTGTTTCTCAACTTCAGACCACTCTTGACACAAAATGGAACCAAAAGGGTTGGTTGAGTCGATGCTTCCACACAATTTTCAAAAGCCTGGGGAAGGGTAGGAGGAGAGAAGGGAAAGTGTGGACTAAGTGGGAAATAATACATATGTACTAGAGGTTTCAAAGAGAGAAAAAAACCTCCATCTGTGAAGAGATGTCATGAGCAGGAACAACATGTAATGAATTGGCATGCTGAACTTAGCTTGTTAGAATAGCATTGCTTTCAGCAATGTGTTTATGCCTTTCAAACCTTGTTTCTCTGTCTTTTCCTTATAGCCCTGGAAAGAAAAATATCAATGCGACAAAGCAGAGAGGAGCTTATAAAACGAGGGGTCTTGAAGGAAATCTATGATAAAGGTAAGAGCAACTAGTCCATTTTACCATCAATAAATGGAATCATTGGGAGTATGGATGTTTTTCATGGAATCTCAGTCAGAGGGAACCTCAGAGGTCATCCAGCCCAACTCACTTTTGAAACATGAATTCCTTCTTTTATATTCTGACAAGTAAATGGTCCTTTATCAATGACATTGCTTCCTGAGTGATGCACTCCATCCCATTTGTGGAGAGCTATAATTTTTAGTAAGTTTTTTCCTTATATCAAGTCAAGAGGATAGTAGATATTAAGCTGGTCTCAAAGTTATGAACACATGGTTTCAATTCCCACCTCAGATACTTACTGGTCAGAGTTTGGCACATAGCAGGAACTTAATAAATTGATTAATTTAATGACCCTGGACAAGTCACTTAACCTGTCTATGCCTTTTTTTCTTATCTGTAAAATGATGGGGTTGAGGACTCAGCCTCTAAATGCTCTAACTCGATGATCCTATGAGTCACAACATTTTTTTCAACCAATTATATCCATTGGTTCTGTAGAGCCAATCAAAACAAATCTAACCAATTTTTTACACACTTGCCCCTTAAAGACACAAAGATAGCAATTATTTTTTCCCCAGAGTTGTCTCTTCCTAAGGTTAAATAGCCCCTGTTCTTTCAACAAGTCTTTTATAACATTATTTCATATTCCCAATTGGCCTTTTTCTTAATGTGCTCTGGCTTATTGATACTCTCTCAAAAATGTGGCATGTGAACCCAGCAATCCAGATGCATCTGACCAGGACAGAACACATTGGGACTATCTGACCCCAACTTCTTAAAGACTATGAAAAGTTTCAAGTTTAGGGCTAATAATGAACAATGGCCATGTGAACCAGACAAGTCAAGTTTGGAAAGATTCATTATCAGAAAGCTGGTCAAAGTGATGAATTTCTCTAACCACAACAACTCATGAAGTCTGCCTCCTGAGGCTTGGAAGGGTTATGATCTTTGTTGGTGGAAGCAATTCCTGTACTGATGATCTCATGCATCTTTTGCCAGCCTTAGTTTCATTGGGTCATACTTTATATAAGGATACAAGCTACTAAAATATTAAAAAGATAATAGAATAGAAGAATGGTTATGATCCATATAGATAAGAAGGCCAAACTAATTTGGCCATAGAATATTGGTGGGGGGAGCGGAGGAGATTAATATACTAATGGAATCCACAAGTACTAGTCTGAAAAACCTGAGAGGATAGGAAAAAATATCCCAGGATAAGGGAAATGGGAAAAATCTGGGCGTAATAATAGGGGAATTTCAAGCAAATTGCAGTATGTATCAAATATTTTGGGTACAGGCATAATTCCATGATTAATATTTTAAAGAAGTCCACATAAAGACCAACTGAAGAAATTGGGGATATTTCTTGTAGAAATGAGAATCCGAATTTTAAGGGTTGTCATGGCAATGGCGGCTCTCCTTAGCCATATAGGGCTTAACGTGAAGTAGTAGGTGGAAGATATAGAGACAGTTTTAGGTTCATTGTAAGGAAAAACTATCTAAAAATTAGAAAGGTAGAATATGTTGCCTAGGGAAGTAGTAGGTGTTCAGTAAGGGATGTTAGGCAAAGAGTGAATTATCGTTATTAAAAGGCTTTAAATTTAGAGAGGGGTTAAGCTACTAGTCACTTCCAACTTCAGAATTCTGTAATTCTGATATAGCTAACCTTGAAATTGCCATATAGCTCACTTATGGTTCAAAGTACAAAAAGTTCTTCAGAATGCAGCACCGATGTAGATGATATACTGACATTATAGTAAACATATTAGTCTTTTACTAGAAAGAATTATAAGCCTCACTTTTTCCAGTATCAATGATATATTGAGAGAAATCATGATGCAAAGCTGTGTTAAAATTCAATTGCTTTGGGAGAGATTTTTTGCCATAGCTTCCCATAACAAATGTTAAAATTCTACACCATCTGAAATTATCTGTAGAGATTAGGATTTTGTTTGAAGGCAATTCCTACAATGAAGGAATTTTGAGTGGGAATAATTATAATATAGAATTATAACTAAGTACCTGTGTATAAACTGATATAGTTTCTTCATTGACTCCTCTGATTTCTTTTGTTTACTGAATTGCTCTTGTTCCACCTCTTTTCCCTTTTCAAGAAGTTTTAGAACATTAATTAGAGTATTTGTTACTCCAAACTCTGTTGTTCAGTCATTTTAGTTGTATCTGACTCTTTGTGACTCCATTTAGGATTTTCTTGGCTTGTCCCATTCTAGTTAGAGTTAAACAGGACACACACACACACACACACACACACACACACACACACACACTACTTAAGATCTGTTCTAAGAATCAAAATAAAACTGGAATTAAGAGACTACAATGTGCCCCCTGCCTACTGTTCTGTTGTTCATTTTCCAGTCTGCAAAGGCAGGTTGTTTTGCTGACTTTTATTATTTCTTTGTGACTCTTTTATATGAGTTCCTCTGATTGAATATCATCATTATAACCTATTCTATTTATTCCATCCCTACCATGGATCACCCAAATAACATTTCCTAATGTATTCCTTACATTTAATTTATAAAGAGAGGTGAGAGGGAAAAATAGGATGGAAAGAGAGGACGGAAGAAAGAAAGACAGAAAGAGGAGAGGGCGAGAGATAAGGAAAAGGGGGAAAGAGAGAAGAGGAAGGGAGTATGGAAGAGAGAGGAAGAGACAGAGACATAGGTAGAGAAATAGAAGGGAATATTTATCAAGTACTTTGCCCGAATGAAATACAAGTAAATGATAAAGTAGCAGCTCCTTTAGTGAAAAAATGAAATTAAAGATAAAAGTAGATTTTAAATTTCCAACATTTTAAAGTAATTTCTAAAATTATTATAAACTACTGGGACCAAAAAAGGAACTCAAAGGAAACTTAGTTTATATCCTTATCTATAGGCATAATAGCACTGAAAACCACCTAAACCAGAGGGGCTTTTTGAGGTGAATTTGCAAAAAAAATCCACATTTTATTCAACTTTTAGCTCTTCCAAAGTTTAAAATATCAAGTTCAACTGCTAAGGAGAAAAAATGAACAAAGAAAAAGATCCTCTCTTTTTCTCCTAAAGTCAAAGGACAAAGAATGATCTGTCCTGGGATGGGTAAATGTAAAAGACTATGAGGAGAGATGGGAAACAAAAGCCCCTGCCAAATATTTAAAATAAAAAAATAAATAAATAAAAAAAACCTGATGAATTCAGGACAATTCAAGACAAATAGAAATGAATAACAGTGAAAAAAATCTCTCCAAAGAACAAGTCATAATGTCATTGATTTATCTTCTTGATTCCTTATATCTACCTTATATCTTCTTGGAGCTCTCCTTTAAAAATCTAACCAAGGGCAGCTGGATAGCTCAGTGGAGTGAGAGTCAGGCCTAGAGACAGGAGGTCTTAGGTTCAAACCTGGCCTCAGTCATTTCCCAGCTGTGTGACCCTGGGCAAGTCACTTGACCCCCATTGCCCACCCTTACCACTCTTCCACCTATAAGACAATACACCAAAGTACAAGGGTTTAAAAAAAAAATCTAACCAAATCCTTCATGCTTCTGTATAAATCTTTTCTTTTCCTTCTATCCTTACTAAAGAGAAAGAACCGGTGACTATGCGTAAAGGCCTTTAATGTTCTTGAAGATGAGATAATGTTTGTAAAGTTCTTTGCCGACTGTAAAATGCTGTAAAAGTTCAAGCAATATTATTTATTGTCATCCTCAGAGCTTGCTTTTATCCAGTTATATAACTGCATTACCCTTAACCTTTCTTTTTGCCAACCTCACTAATTCACTTCGCTTTCAGATTTAGTAGGAATAAGTTAATTTTGTCAGGGAGAAAACTGACCTGTGGAATATTTTTTTAATCATTTACTTTTGAATAGATATAGTAAATAACACTAGGCTCCCTAAATCTGCCTATTAGAGGACCAAATTTAATGAAATCACAGCACTGTAGAACCAAAGACAGCTTAGAAATCACCAAGTCACTTTAGAGGCAAGGAAACAAGCCCTGAGAATTTGAATGAATTTATAGTGACAGAATTAGGATGACAGCCCAAATATCTTGAGCCCTAATTGTCTTTTTTACAACACCATCCTGATTCTGTCTCCCCCAGTCTTATAGTTTCTTAAAATAAGGATTCTTAATCTTTTTTGTGTCAAGGACCCTTTTGGCAGTCTGGCAAGCCCAGGGACACCTTCCCAGAATAAATATGTATTATGTACATTTATAATAAAAGAAAATGATAACTTTCAATATAAAGCTTAGTGAAAATAAGTAAATTTTTCCCCTTTGTGTTTACAGACCTCCTGCATTCTGTGAAATCTGTTGATGGGTCCTAAGGTTAAGAACCCCTGCCTTAAAAGCCCTCCTTTCCTATTTCTCAGCTGTACCTACTGTACAATTATGCATATGTTTTATTTGACTCATGAACAATACAAGTAGGACATCATTGCATGTACAAAGTGCCAGAAAGCATTTGTAGATTTTTGAAGTCATTCATTCATTCATTAAACATATAATAAGAAATGACTATGGTCTATTCCCTGTGCTGCCAGTGCCATAAATTAAAAAACAAACAAACAAACAAACAAAAAACAGAAAATAATTCTTACTCTCAGTGAGCTTACCCTCTATGGGAGGAAGAGGAAGAAACATGTACACAGATAAGTAATATTAGATAGAGAGAAAAAAATCAGTATTAGTATTCCATGTATATAGATTAAAAAATCTTAAGTACAGGTACAGCTAAAAATGCAAAGATAAATATAGAGAGAGGGATTGAGATAGGGACAGAGATAGAGGGACAGGTAGAGATAGAACTAGAGAGAGAAAAAAAGATATAAATTATATATGTATATATGTTAAATAAAGATAGAAATAGGAATAATATAGATACAGATTACATAGACACAGATGGACATAGATAAAGATATATTTATTGATATAGGTACAAAATAATATGGAAGAAGGGGACACCAACACTATAGGGATTAGGAAATCCTCAGGTAGAAGATGATGCTTGAGCTGAGACTCAAAGCAATCTAGAGACTTTAAGAGGAGTACGTGAGGAGAGGTTGCATTTTGAGTCATTAACTGAAACTTGATTTTCATTTTTTCATATTGTGTAACTAACACCCCTAATTGTAAGCATCTTTTTGGCATGAACCTCATAATTCCCGGTCTTTACCAAGAGATCTTCCCAAGATGCATTGCTCCATGCCATGCATCTGCTACCTTGGTTTGTAATTAGTCTATCAGAGTACTTCAGCAAGCCCTATCACACACTAATCACATTTCAATTACCTTGTTTGTATATAAATGGATATTTCCAACATGAATGCAAGTAATTTGTTCTCTTCAGTGAGTAAATCAAGGAGTTCTAACCATTAACATCCTTTCCTATTAATTTATTTAGTAAACCAATTTTTCAGTTAAAGTTACAGAGATTTGGACTGAAAAAGAACTTAGAGATCATCCAATTTAATCCCTTCATTTTTATTCATTGATGCAGCAGGTGATGCTGGGGATAAAGCTGTGGGCATAGAATCAAGAAGACCTAAGTTTAAATCTGAACTCAGAAACTTAATAGGTGTATGACTGGAAAAGTTACTTAAATTCTCTTTGTCTCATTTTTCTCAACTATAAAATGGAAATAAAAATAGTACCTAACTCCCAGAATTGTTGTGGGGATTAAATGAGATAATATTTGTAAAATATTTAGCACATTGCCTGGAATATAGGAGACACTATGAAAATGCCTCTTCCCTTCCCCTTCTTCTTCTTTTTTTTTTTAAAAAAAACCCTTACCTTCTGTCTTAGAATCAATACTGTGTATTGCTTCCAAGGTAGAAGAGTGGTAAGACCTAGGCAGTGGGGGTCAAGTGACTTGCCCAGGGTCACACAGTTGGGAAGTGGCTGAGGTCAGATTTGAACCCAGGACTTCCCATCTCTAGGCCTGACTCTCAATCCACTGAGCCACCCAGCTGCTCCCCCACCTTCCTCTTTTTCTTAAACACTGTGATTACCATCTTGCCCACATCTAATCTGTTTCAGTTCAACAAATAACATGTCTTCCCATGGAATACTTTCTCAGTTGCTTGGCTGAAATCAAAATCTATACCATTCTCTTGATTCCTGACAATACATGAATAATTCAGATATCTAAACACCAGGACATTGCTCTTTCCAATAGATATCTCTCATGATAACTCTAAAAATGCAAAAATCTTTTTTTAGTTTGTTTGGCTACATTTGTAAGAACCAGAACACTGGGAAGGCAAGAGAAACATCTTCCTCCCCCTTTTTTTATTGACCAGGCCACTTTGTTATTTATGTCCACACAGTGAAAAGAGAACTCCAGCAAAGATCTGCCTTCCTCCAGCATGTCAGATTGAGTCCCCTGTGGTGTATTTATGAAAGGGCAAGAATAAGAGGGGCAGAAATGGATAGGTTGTGATCTTTGAGAATATTCCACTGAATGAACAGAGAAATTTGTTGCCAATTTTTTAATAATGAGACATAGTATAATAAGAACTAAATACTTAGTGATACAATATTAACAGACATAAGGATTACAAAAATATTATCATCTTCATTTTAGAAATGTGGAAACTGAATCTAGTCTTGTATAGGTTCACACAGTAACCTGAGGCAGGATCAGAAACCAGGAATTCGGAGACTTCCTGTCCACAGTCTGAGTGAAATTCGGGTGGTTAAAGAGGTTGCAACACTGATAGGGTGAATCATTTGCTCATAAGAAAACTTGTATCATAAAACAGGGAACTACGAGGTTCCTCAATGCTAACCTTCAAGCAAAAGATATTCCCATTTTAAAGATGATGCACTGGAGACCTGGAAAAATTGTTTGACTAGAAATTTCGTAAAGGAATAGGGACTTGAATCTTGACCTTCTGTATTTGAATTCAAGAACCTCGCCACTCCATATGCACAATTTTAATGTGTTTACTGTGTAATGCATTATTTAACTTGAAGATTGATACAATAGTATTTAGTAATATTGCCTCTCGTGGATGTTGTACTTAATTATATCAGATAAACAGGTATTCATATTATGTATATATATATTTAGAAAAATAAGAATGCTATTTAAATGATTATGCTAAATTGCACCACTTGTTTCCATTTTTACTTATAACAGTGACTTTTGTTTTATATATCTAATATGTATGAATGCATGTATTGTTAATATGTATTTGTTTACATGTACAAGTATATATAGACATGTACACATATATATGCATGTACATATACATATATATGTTTTTATCTTTAATTTCTCTGCGGCAGCTAGGTGTCACAGTGTATAGAACACTGGTCTAAAATCTGGAAAACCTGAGTTCAAATCTGGCATTAGGTATTAGCTGTGTGACCGTGGGTAAGTCACTTAAGAATCAACAAAATAATAAATGAAGTCCAGATTTGTAACATTTGCCAGTTCCTGAGGTGCAAGTGCTCACCTCGAAAATGTATCTCTATCAGTTTTGAGGAGCCAGCACACTCCTGCCTCTAATCAAGCATAGCTTTCACAAGTAGACGGAGTTAGTGAGAGTACACAGTCAAAGAAGGAAGGAATAGAGCTGATTACTTTCAAGTGGACGTCTCATTTCCATTGGGCACTAGAAACCGGAGATAACATTTCACAATATACAATAAGGTGCTTTGTATTTTTTGTTAGCAAATTAGAAAGGCATTTTGGAAATGTTATATTTAATTTTGAGCACAAATACAAATTACAAGAATGTATAACTTTTATGCAGAAGCTGCAATTTTTTTCAACTGATATTATAAAGGAAAAGCCTGATATTTAAATTAAAAGGTCACTGTCTTTAAAGTTTTAAATAGGTCCTGTTTATATCAGGCAATGTTTAGCTTATCTAATTAAAGACTTTCTAGTATGGAGATTCCCTCCACCTGTACAGATAGGCAACTTTCTGTAATTAAGGATCTTACACTTAGAGCTAGAAAAGAGCCTTAGAGATCATTTAGTCCAACCCTCTAATTTTTCAAAAAAGGAAACTGAGCCTAAGAGGGAAAGTGATTTGCCTAAGACATAGTAAACGGTGATGCTCATGTTTGAATTCAGATCCCATGATACCAAGTCATGACTCTTGACACATATGGTTTGGTCTTCCTGACTTTGAAGTCAGCTCTCCGTTTATTGTACCGCACTGATTCTCATCAGACTTATTCCTCTTTAAATCTCTTTGTTTAGTGTTTGTGTATTGAGGTATAACTAAACAACTTGGGTACATGAAAGGATAGAATATTACTTCACTGTGAGAAATGTTGCTAAAAGAATAGAGGGAAGCAGGGGAAGACTTGGACAAACTGTTATATGGTGAAATAAGCAGAATCAAGAAAAGAATATATACTGTGATTACTGCAATATGAATGGAAAACAACAACCATAAGATGAGCGCCTCTGGTTTGAGGATTTGCCGAGTCCCTTTCAGGGCTGCTCATCAATCCTGTGTTCATCTGGTACTCAGCTCTCACCTGTAGCTCCAAGATGTATCCTGTACTATGACCATTCCCTCTCTACCCCACCCTATGTCTTGGAAGATAGACTTAAACCAGGTTGAGGTCACAAACCTGTCAGTGAATTAAGGGACGATGTCAACAAAAGCATGTGAAGACTTCTTTTAGTGGAATGGGTAGATGAGAGCAATTTGTTCCAACAGCCATGAAGATAGTCATCCTGTCTGGCCACTGGACTTTGATGACTATAAGAGAGAATGAGGCTGATTACTTTGTTCATCTCTTTCCTCACTGAAATCTAGTTGATGCGCAAGTCAAGACTTCATCCCATGATGTCAGTGGTTTGCTTCAAAAATGAAGGACAACAGGCCTAGAGACAGGAGGTCCTAGGTTCAAACCTGGCCTCAGCCACTTCCCAGCTGTGTGACCCTGGGCAAGTCACTTGACCCCCATTGCCCACCCTTACCAATCTTCCACCTATGAGACAATACACCGAAGTACAAGGGTTTTAAAAAAAATGAAGGACAAATTAAAAAATAGTGAAGTTGAATAATTTGCAATTAACTGAACACTTTGCAGTGTTATAATGGCCAAGCTTGACCTCAAAGAAGAGATCTGAGAATGTACCTGCCTATCTTTTTTACAGAAAAGAGAATATAGGTGTCTAACACCAAATATACTTTTTTTTTCTGAAAAATGCTGCCCGCTGCTGTAGAAGAAACTGATTGAGTCTGAATGCAGATTACAGCTCACTTTATTTCCTCCGTGAATTTTTTTCCTCTAATTGGAAATGATATGTTTCCTTTCACATCATAATGAGTGTGGAATTACATGTTGCATGATCACATGTGTGACCTGTATCACTTTATCTGCCATCTCCAGGAAGAGTGGGAGTTAGGGAGAGAACGTGAATTGCAAAATTTCAGAAAATAATTATGAAAATTTTATCAATACATAATCTAGAAAAATATAAAAAACAAAGCATGTGTTATCCAAAAAAAGTGCAATACTCAGGGGTGTGGGAACAGAATTGTTATGAGATACTTTGGAATATGACATGGCAGCAATCATTGGAAACACCGTCAAAGTCATGGTAAAAGGGAAAGAACAACTTATCTAAATTTGTAGGCTGCAAACTTCTGTTGTTCTTGACTTCCAACAGTCACACCTGCACGTGTTAGAAATAGTCAAGTAAAATTCTGAATGTTTTTTGCTAAGGTTAATTCATTACCTTAAGAACAATTTTTTAAACTGAAAGTTATTATTTTTTCCAATGATTTCCAGTTGTGGGGGAAAAAAACTATTGTCCTTTTTATGTCTACATCTCTTTTTTTAATGTTTTACTATATTTTTATTTATTTTGCTATTTTCCAAATATACTTTTTTAGAAAATTCCCAAGTATCTCCTTCTCTCCTTCCCTTCCATATATTAGAGAAGGCATCATTTGATAAAAAAAAAAAGATATATAGATATAGAAAATTGTATCTTGCTTACATCAATCTCTTTAACAATTTGAAATTTCTTTCGTGTTTTTTTTTTATTATTTTTGCTTTGATTTTCAAACTGCCCTTGCAGAAAAAGTGACTGAAAGTCACAGAAATGTCTGTGTCGGATTGGAAACAATATATTTTCTAAAATTGATTTTGGGAGCAGCTAGGTAGAACAATGGATAGAGTACCAGTCCTGGAGTCAAGAAAACCTGGGTTCTAATCTGGTCTCAAAAACCTCTTAACTGGGTAACTCTGGGAAAATTACTTAATCCCAGTATTGTCTAGTTTTTACCACTCTTCTGTCTTAGAACTGATACTGAGATAAAAGGTAAGGTTTTAAAAAAATAAACTTGATTCTGAATACATACATATTTATATAAAAGACCTATATTTATGTAAAAGATCTAGCAACCTGAAGAAATTTTTGGCCCCAGGTGCATATTTAAAAAATTAAAAAGACTGTGAGATCAAATTCTCCACAAGTGCAGGATCTACTGGGCTAGAGGAATTTTGTGATGCATTTGTTTCATCTAGACCTAAGATCTCATTAGTGTACCATCAGATCTTATTGCTTGTAATACCAAAAAGTTAAGTGACTTGTCCAAGGTCGTGCAATGAATATGTCAGAATTAGGACTTGAAACTAGGTCCTTCTAGCTCTTTATTCACTGCACCATATTGGGTCTCTCTGTAGAGTCTTTCCAATGGAAAGAACATTAAATTTGTAGTCAGAGGGCATGAGTTTGAATTTGAGTACTTGATCCATTACTTGCTGGTTCTGTGACCTTGGATAAATCATTATACCTCTGAGACTCAGTTTTCCTACCTTTAAAAGAGCAAAAATATCTACCTGGCTACAAAGTGATAATGGAAATAAGATGAGACAACTGATCAACAAACCTTAATTAAGCACCAACTCTATGACAGGTACACTGTACTACTTGTTAGGGATAGAAAGACAAAGATCAAATGATCAGAGCTTAGCCTCAAGAAACTTAACATTCTTTCAACTGAACAATGTAGCCACAGGATTTTTTAACTATAAAGCAATGTATAAATGTGAACACATCTTCTATCCATCATTATAATGGTAAGCAGTCCAAATGTGGATTATAACCTTAATGGGTTGATTAGGCTTAGAAAGGAGCAGCTAGATGGCACAGTGGCTAGAGCTCTGGGACTGGAGTCAGGAAGACTCAAGTTCAAATCTAGCTTCAGACACTAGCTATGGGACCCCTGAACAAGTCACTTAACCCTGTTTGCCTCAGTTTCCTCATTTGTAAAATGAGCTAGAGAAGGAAATGACAAACTATTTGATTATCTTTACCAAGTAAACCCCACAGGCGGTCATGAAGTCTCAGACATAACCGAAAACACTAAACAACAGCAACGACTTATAAAAGGCAAGATTATTCAGAGAACAGTCTTAGAGATGGGGTTCAAATCTGGACTTTGACACCTCCTAACTGTGTGACCTTGGGCAAGTCATTTAATCCCAATTATCTAGCCCTTACCACTCTTCTGCCTTGAAACTGATAATTTAGTAATGGTTCTAAGACAGAAGATATGGATTTCAAAACAAAAGAGATTATTGAAAGAAAATGATCTGGACCCTTTGAATAACTATGTAGGATATGAAGTCTAGTAAATCAGATTAAAGTGATATGTCACTTATGAGGTTAAATAGTATAAAATGTTGGCTTGTATTGAAATTGTACAACCACTGATTAGATCCTCTTACAAGGCTTTATGGAAGCACTATGGATACAAAGAAATCATCATCGCTATCATCTTTCTCTTTAAATGAATGTAAATCCCACTGGAAGAATACAATGTGTATACAGTAATGCCTAGTACAAGTCAGGAAGCATTAAGGACAAAGTACTCTAAGCATTTTCAAGATTTTCAAGAAAGTAAAGATCATGGGAGAGAAAAGAGGCAGTGAGGAATAGTATCGACCAGTGATGACTATATAGCCACTGTATTTGTCTCTGTGCTGGACACTGAGATTCCAAGATTAAAATTATATCGCCCCTGACCTGAGGTAGCTCATAGAATATAGGAAGAGACAACATGTGTGTACAAGTATATACAAAATGAACATAAGACGAATTTTGGAGGAAAAGAGCAGACTCATTGGAAGGAGTCTGGATAGACTTCAACAGAGACCACAAACACAAAGGCAAAAAGTCAGAAGATGGAGTGTCCTGTGGGGAACAGCAGGAGGACAATTTGGTAGGACCATATAGGGTAAAAATGGGAGAAATGTGTAAGGTTAAAAGATCAGGTTGTGGTCAGGAGATAAAGGAAGCAATCAGCCATCGGAATTTATTGAGTGACATGTTTAAATCTGCATATCCCAAATCCCAAAAAGGGAAAGACTTAAGGTGAGGAAACCAATCTATTGTAGGCTATTGCAATATCCCAAGTAAAAAGTGATAAAGACCTGAACTAGGATAGTGTCCATATGAGTCATGGAGATAGAAACGATTGGGTATTTTAGGTAAAATGGAATAAGAATCAAGGTTAATGCTGAGGTTATGATTCTGAATGAATTGAAGAAGAGTGTTGCCCTCAGCGTAAATAGGAATATTTGAAGGGAGAGTGGGTTTCAGAAGAAAAACAACTGGTTCCATTTTGTACATATTGTATTTAGGATGCTTATGAGATATCCAATAGGCAGTTGGATCAGGGAAGGCCAAATGAAAAAGTACCTGAGCTGAACATTGATGGAAGGTCAGGATTCTGGGAGGCTGAGATAAGGATGGCATGAATGAGCAATGGGAATGGCTCAAAGGCAGAGATGGCCTATCGATTTCAGGGAATAGATAGTAGTCTAGTTTAAATGGCACATAGAAGTCATAAAAGAAAATTTAACGAAATAAGTTCAGATCCATAGATTTGACTGGTGTAACGCTGTAGTTGTAGGAACTTAGTAGGATGCTAAGGATAACTCCTCTTAGAGGCAAAAGGGATCTATGTAATATACAGATAAAGCACAATGTGAATTTTTTTTTGTAGAACAGATCTGTTTAAATTGAAGCAATCACTAATTAAGAGTCAGCAAATTCCAGTGTTAACAATGAATGTAAGGACTGAGGAACACAGCTAGAGCTGTATAGGATGCAGGGTTCAAAGGCTCTGTCTGCACCTGAATCACAGAAGAAAACATTTATGCTCATAATGCATACTGCAATCAATGCCGGTGTATATTTATTCATCAAGCCAATCTGTCTTCCATGAGGTTCAAGTTATTGTTTGTGGAAAGCTCTATTATTGGTCAATCAATCAAATAATAAATCAGCAAGCATTGCCTATTATATCTCAGATATACAAAGACAAAAACAAATCTAGTTCTGTCTGCCAGAAGCTTATATTCTATTGGAGGGAAACAACATATGTCCAAATCAATAAATAAATAGTGTTAGGAAATTTGAGGCACAAAGCAGTAGCTGCTGAAGAGATTAGAAAAGGCTTTATTTGGCAGGCGGCAGTGAGGTTAGGGATCATTTATTTAGGTGATGCAGTAGTTAAGAGTTCTGGGCCTGAAGTCAGGAAGACTCCTTTTCCGGAGTTCAAATCCTGACTTAGACCCTTAATAACTGTGTGATCCTGGAAAAGTCACTTAACCCTATTTGCCTCAGTTTTCTCACCTGTAAAATGATCAGGAAAAGGAAATGGCAAACGCAGGGTCACAGAGAGTTAGACACAGCAGAAATGTGACTGAACAACAATATTTGAGCTCAACTTTAAAAGAAATTAAGAATTCTAAATAGGAGAGGTGGGAGTAAGCATGGAACGCCTGGGCAAAGGCACTGAGACAGAAGACAGAATGTCCTTGGTGAGGAGAAGCAAATAAACTATTTTGTCTGCAATTTAGAGAGTATGCAGGGAAATAATAAGCCTGAAAAGTGACTTGAAGACAGATGGAAAGTGCTTTAAACGCCAAAGAGAAGAGTTTGTATTTCATCCTGCCTAGAGGCAATAAGGAGCCACTAAAACTTTTTGAGGAAGGGAATAACATAGTCAAACCTGTGCTTTATGATTATAACTTTGGTGACTTTTTGGAGAAGGTTTGGAGAGAGTTCTTCATGTTCTTTCTAGATTTCTTCCATGTGATCTGGACTGCTTATCCTGACAAAGAAAAACTCTCAGGAGCTCTTACAGCATTTGCATTCCTCTGACTACTTGTATGTGGGCCAACTATTGGATTCTTTTCTCTCAGAAAGGGGCTCCCACAGTGGGTATCATCTTGTTATAGTTAATCAATTGCCATCAAGCTTCTACTCTATTTATGTGATCTGCACACGAATTAAGTTTTTAGCTACTTTTTCACTGTCACCTTAATGAAAATGGAAATAGCAAGTGGCTTTGATTACAGAAATTAAATAGGTTATTGAGATTGAAAGAAATATTTATGAGTGTCTTATACCTCTGGAATCATATTTCAGAGAATTACCAAAAAGAAGTGTTGTTCTTACTTTTTCCTTTCTGTAGGGATGGAAGTGTGTCTGTGTTAAAAAGAAATTCTAGAAAGTCTCTAATTCACTAACATTAGTGAGGCCTTTCCTTTGAATAAAACACAATCCAAAACATCCTTAACCCCTTTAGTATGTCATTTTCAGCAAAAGAGTAGTTCTAGTGGCCTGGAGTTAGAATCTGAATGATGTCCAATAAAACTGGACAATGAGAAATTTTGCTAATTTGGGCCCTGTTTATCATTTTATTGCCAAGGGTAATCTTTTTTTATTGGTATTATTTGCCTTGATTAGACTTATGATGTCCTTCAGTAAATGAAAGTATGTCTGATTATTTTAGGAATATATTTGATTTTGAATGTATCAGATCACTAGCAATGATCAGGCACAGTTAATTAAGCATTTTTAATTCTGACAGAAAATCAATGGGTGAAATTTCACTTCTGATATTTTCTAAAATAGAATAATAAAGGAGAAGCCTCATCCATGGTTTTGCTAATGTTCTTTTCTACTGTAGTATTTTTTCTACTATCAATGTCTGTATTTGACTTTTTGCTACAATTCATTGTTGAATTTCTTATATATTTAGACACATTGAGCTCAAATGTAGCGCAAACATTTTCTTATTTTTAAAGATTCCACTTATTTCTTTTTTGTCTTGATTTTATAAAACTATTTTATTGGGCAGGGTAAAATGCTTCCTTTACAATGTTTTTTATATAATATAAATTCTTCTCTTATTTCTGGTCCTCTCAGGTTTCTCTAAAGTAATATGTTTCATCATTTCTTATAGCACAATAATATGCAATAACATGTCATCATATGTTCAATCACTCTCCAGTTTAATAGGTATCCCTTTAATTTCCGACTAATTGTCTCTATAATATAGAAAACACTGCCATAAATATGTGTATGTATGTGTATATATACATACATGTGTATATATATACATATATAAAACCTTTTCTTTTTTCTTTAATCTCTTTGAGACGCAAGCAAAATGCTTCTTTAAGGGCTCTCCTCCAATAAGGTGTCACCTATTCACATATCAGAATCATTCAAAGGTCCTTTAAAAACCACAGGAATAATCTTATTCCAAGGGAGCTTCTTAATGTAGGGTCTGTAGACTTCCAAAAAATCCATTAAAAAATTTAACAGATAGTCTGTGAACTTAGATGGGAAAAAATATTTTTTTCTTTCAATATCACTAGTTTCCTTTGTAACCCAATGTGTTTTATTTTATGTTTTTAAAAACATTATTCTGAGAAAGGGTCCATATGCTTCACCAGACTGCAAAGGGGTCTATGACACATACTAAAGATACTTAAGAATTCCTACTCCATTTCGATGTGTGAAGATCTTTAGTCAAAGCTAAAGAGGGATTTCTTAGGGATGATGAGATCCTCCAGATGTTCCTGTCTGAAGATAACATGCTATCTTCATTAAGCCTTAGAATATTGCAGAATATCTGCTAAAAGATATCCTGAATTACTTAAAAGGGTTTAGACTGACCATCCATATTAGAAAAATCAAATGAGCAAGGATGTTTGGCACTAAAATGATGGCATGGATAAAAAATTTATAGAGTTTGTCCCTCAATTTATATGTATGGGACATACATATTGTCAGTAAGTTGGTCCCAAAATTAAACAAGAAGAAGAATGCAGATTTCATTGCCTTTAAGAAACAGCCCTTTTAGTATCCCTGAATTTCACTCAGAAACAAACAGAAGATGTCTTTTAATACCAATATGCTACTGGTATTTTTGTGTGACTGAAAGAGATAAGATGAGAGACAGAGACAGAGACAGAGACAGAGAGAGACACACACAGAGAGAGAGAACCCACTATATATAACAGGCACTGTGGTAAGCACTTTACAAATATTTCCTCATTTGATCCCCCTCAACAACCCTAGCTGGTAGATGCTATTATGATCCTCATTTTACGGAAGACAAAATTAAGGCAAATATAGGTTAAATAACTTTCCCAAAGTTACACTTATACTAAGTGTCTCAGGCTATATTTGAAGTTCTTCCTGGGCGGCATTCTTATCTACTGTGCCACTTACACAACACAACAATTTCTAAAGAAATTAAAGAGAATATGACACAAGACAATGGAGAGGTGCATGATGCACATATATGCATGACTCCAACTATAACAAATGAAGAACTCTGAAGAAAAAACACTAATAATAACTTCCATATACTGCTTACTTATAGTGGCAGGAACTATGCTAAGCACTTTAAAAACATTTTTAAACTCATTTCAGTCTTATAACATGCCTGAAAGATGGGTATTATTATTATCTTCATTTGCAGATGAAGAAATAGGCTTAAGAGGTTATATGACTTTTCCAGGGTCACTCAAGTCTTTCTAAGTCCAGGTAAGGTGCTCTTGACATCAGGAAAATGTATAATAGAAAAAGAAGTCAGGCTGGGTCCTATGACCATGATGAAGCTGTAGATTGGTATCCTCACAAGAGTCCATTGGTATCCTCCCTCAGAATGCCAAGAAAAAGGAAAACCTTGCACTCTAGATGAACTTCCTAGATGACATGGACAAGAGCTGGTCAAGTAGGGGCCAGTATGGATTTGTTGGTGTCTACATCTTGGGAAGGAATATCCAAAATGAGATTGCAGGTCTATCTGAACCTTTGAATATATGCATTTAAAATTTTCCTGTGCCTGGCAAGATTGAAAGTTTCTGGGGAATACCTTTTTTTTTTTTTTAATTTCTCTCAAGGTACTTCTGCCCCTCAGTATCATACCCTTTTAATCTTTGGCACCACAGAAAATTATCACTGAGGAGCAACTAGTGACACAGTGGATAGAGAGCCAGGCCTGAAGAAATGTGGTTCTCAATTCAAATTTGGCCTCAGTGACTTCCTAGCTGTGTGACTTAGAACAAGTCACTTGAACCCAGTTGCCTAGCCCTTAACCACTCTTCTGCCTTAGAACTGATATTTACTATTGTTTCTAAGACAGAAAGTAAAGGGTGTTTTTTTTTTGTTTGTTTTGTTTTTTTTTAATGGTCACTGAGAAGCCTGATGTTAGATTTTTATAGTCACTTCAGTAATATCGGCTTATTTTTTCCTTTTCTTCCCCATATGGGAGATGAGCCTTCTAAAACTTTCAGGCACTTCACCAGTTGACTGCTGCCATCAGGAGAATAATGGTTCTTTGAGAGTAGGGCTTATTGCATTCTTTAGATGAATATCCCTATCACCCAACAGAATACCTGGCACATTTGATAAATGTATGTTGAGAGACTGGTCATTAATGATAGCACGATATTACCAGTCAAGCTTCTTCCCGCATGGAAGCCAAGCTTTCGCAATTAATAAACTCACCAATGGTTATTTTTTAAATAAACTATCTAAATACAAACAAAACAAAAATATTTAGCTTTACTTTCTAATTATCACTGTCAACTGCTCAGATAGAACAAAGTTTAAAAGGGAAAGAACAACTTTGAAGTCCAGAATGTTCTCTTCTGCTTACACTGTAATTTTTTCTCTTACTCACATCCTGTGCCAGTGTTTATTTCCATCTCTGGAATAAATACACTCTGTGCCCCTGTTCTCAGCTACCTGTCAGGAATGTTGGTGATTATACTCACCAATGCATCCCCATTGTCTTTAGATGGATGTCTTCTAGATCCAGTTCAAGTACCTCCTCCTTTAACTATCATCACACTACACTTGGAACCAAAAGACAGTTGAATTTGGTCTCTGATATTTACTAATTTGGTGGCATTGACCATTAATTCATTTTTCCAAAGCTCAGTTTCCTCATGTCAGAATGGGAGTAATAATGCTGTCCTTGTCAAGCCCAAAGTGAGTAAATTATTGTGAGTAAACTGCTTACAAAATAAAAAAAAGTGCTATAGAAATATATATCTAATTATTTACTCCTTTATAAAACGTTTGTCATTTCACATAGAAGGAAGTAAAAGAAACAAACATTTATTCAGCATCTCTTATGTACCAGGCACTGTACTAAGCACTTTATATGATCTCCTTTTTATCCTAACAACCACCCCAGGAGGTAGGTACTGTTATTATCCCCATTTTATAGTTAAGGAAACTGAGATAGACAGTGGTGAAATGACTAGCCCAGGGCCACAGAGCTAGTGTCAGAGGCCAGATTTTACCTCAAGTCTTCCTAATCTCTAGGTCCAGTGCTCTATCCATTGAGCCACCAAACTTCTTCCAGATGGAAACAGATGACCTTTTTATTTTCACTCGTAAGTTGAAAATAAGAGGACAAACTTTTCCCCATTTTTATTCTATAACATTTTAAAGTCCCATTTAACAAAAAAACATATGGAATTTTTAAAAACATGTTTTTCTTCTGTACTGTATTTCAGCATTATCCTGGAAAATCTCATTTAGTTGACAGCTTGGGGTCTGTTAAGCTAGTTTACTATCCATGTTCACAATCTGTGTATTTTATTCTTAACTATCAAAAGGTCCTAAAGGCCTTATAAAGTTCCTGAAAACCCATCTCCCATAAAAGGAAGAAATAAATGAATGTTGCCAAGGTGACTGTAAAACCTAGTATCAGGTTTCTCAGTGACCATTTTCCATGATGCTAAAGATAAAAGCACAAAATCTAATTCTGAATTTAACTCGTTGCATATCTTTCTCTCTCTCTCTCTCTCTCTCTCTCTCTCTCTCTCTCTCTCTCTCTCTCTCACACACACACACACACACACACACACACACACACACACACACACACACACACACACGAGATCTAATGCCTAATTAACACTTTTCCTGAAAAAGCTATATACGGTATTTTCTGAACCAATAAGCTGCCTTTGTTTGGTTGCTTTCAATTTTTTTTTTCACTGCCTATTTAGAACTTTGTCATCTGGCCTGGTGTGACTCGTGTCCATCTTCTAATTAATATACTTTTAATTCTATGTCTCTGGGAAAGTTGTAGTTTCATCATTCATAGAAAAAGGATAATAAAATTTGTACTACCTATTTTGTAGGGAAGATTGTTTTAAGGATATCTCTTTGTAATCCTGAAAGTACTACATAAACATATACTATTGATTTGTTTATTTATATATATATATATATATATATACACATAAAACTAAATCCCTATTTCAAATATATATGTATATATGCATAGATATGTGTATGTATATATTTATATACTTATGTGTGTATGTATTTTATTCATCTCCTAACCAAGTCACCTGGCCCAGCTCCCACCCAAAGTTTTGAATCATCCAGTTTGCATGCAACTCATCCCAGCCACCCTGCCACTATTCTCTTCCACTGTACCTTGAAGAATGCTCCTTCTTTGTGGGCAAACTCACTTTTATCCTTAATCTATTTGTCCTCTTTTTCCTCAATCTCACCACCTTAGTGGACACCTCAGAAGATTCTATGTCTCTCATGGTGATCCACCTTTCTCTTCATTTCCTTCCTCATTGGAAATGGAACAGGAGGAGACTGATTTTCTTTTCGATCTTTTTCAGTTCTGGATTATATTGACATTCAAACCATTCATATCATTGGCATTCTATTTATTTATTTTTTTAAAGGAAAGTTAACATGGTTACATGATTCATGCTCTTACTTTCCCCTTTCCCCCCCCCCCACCTCCCATCCTCCCCAAAGCCAGTGCGCATTTCCACTGATCTCAACATGTGTCCTTGATCAAGACCTATTTCCAAATTGTTGATAGTTGCATTGGTGTGGTAGTTTCGAGTCTTCATCCCCAGTCATGTCCGCATCAACCCATGTGTTCAAACAGTTGCTTTTCTTCTGTGTTTCCACTCCTGCAGTTCTTCCTCTGAATGTGGGTAGCATTCTTTTCCATAAATTCCTCACAATTGTCCTGGGTCATTGCTTTGCTGCTAGTACAGAAGTCAATTACATTCTATTTTACCACAGTGTATTGGTCTCTGTGTACAATGTTCTTCTGGCTCTGTTCTTTTCGCTCTGCATCAATTCCTGGAGGTCTTTCCAGTTCACATGGAATTCCTCCAGTTTATTATTCCTTTGAGCACAATAGTATTCCATCACCAGCATATACCACAATTTGTTCAGCCATTCCCCAACTGGAGGGTATCCCCTCATTTTCCAGTTTTTTGCCACCACAAAAAGTGTGGCTATAAATATTTTCATACAAGTCTGTTTATCTATGATCTCTCTGGGGTACAAACCCAACAATGGTATGGCTGGATCAAAGGGCAGGCATTTTTTATAGCCCTTTGAGCATAGTTCCAAATTGCCATCCAGAATGGTTGGATCAGTTCACAACCCCACCAACAAACCATTAATGTCCCAATTTTGCCACATCCCCTCCATTATTGCTGCTGCTTTGTAATTTTGTCTCCCACAACATGACCTATATTCCAAGATGTCTCCTGTATCTTGTTCATATTATTTGCTTGCCTCCAACTCATTCTGTTCTTATCTCTCAGAACTTTGGCATTTTGACCTTCATTCCACATTAACCACACACACACGTCTGTATAGTTTTATCTTGGACTTCATCAGCACAAAAGAGCATCTATTTCCACAATCTCTAATTAAGCATTGTCTCTCTCAGACCATATCGTACTTATTTAATATTATTCTCTCTCCTTCAAGCAGCTATCTCCATTTTCACCATTCTCTTTATATCGTGGCTTCTTCACAACTTTGTCTGCTACCTTCATGTGCATTTCTTTCTTCCTGGGTAATTTTTTTTTAAATCCTTACCAGTTCCAGCTTTGAATCAATACTGTGTATTGGTTCCAAGGCAGAAGAGTGTTAAGGGCTAAGCAATGGAGGTTACGTGTCTTGCCCAGGGTCACACAGCTGGGAAGTGTCTGAGGCCAAATTTGAGCCTAGGGCTTCCTGTCTCTATGCCTGGCTTTCAATCCACTGAGCTACCCAGCTGCCCCCTTCCTGGATGACTTCTGCACCTGGCTCACTCTACCTACATCCCTTCCATTTTCCTTTCTATACCACTTTTTTTTTCTCTCTCTGCTTTTTACCTTCACCACTGTAATGTGTGCTCCATCTTCATAGATGGTGCTAAATTCAGTGTTACCTGAAAACCTGCTCTGCACTCACCTATTTCTGGTTCAATCCCTATGGAATCCTCGTGTATTCATCAGTTCTCCTTATCCCAATTATTGTTCTATTCAGCTTTACTTACATTATATCTAGTTTTATATCTTCTCTCCTTGTCCACTAGACTTTAATTAATAGACTGTTCATTATTTTTTCATCTGTTCATTGACTCATTCCATTCCTGTCCTCCTAAAGAATCTTGCTCTTATCTATTTTCTCTTCTATGGAATCACTGGGTTTTCAAGTTGTTTCAATCACCCCTCTCCATTTCCCTCTCTATTGTTCCTCCCATCTAATTCCCCTCCTACTTTTCTATATGGTAAGATAAGATCCTATATCCAAATGAATATGATTACTAGTCCCTCTCTGAAACAATTCCAATGAGAGCAAGGTCTAAGCATTGCCTATCACCATTCTCATACTCCCTGTAAAAATTTTTGTGCCTCCATGGATGAGATAATGTATCTAATTCCACCTCTGTCTTCCCTTTTCTCTCAGTGAAATTCTTTTTTTTATCCCTTGATTTATTTTTTTTTTGTCATGTCATCCTAGTCAGCTTACTCCTGTACGTTCTGTCTATATATATATATATTACTTTTAACTGCTCTGATGATAAAAAAAAAATTTAAGAGTTACAAATATCATATTTTCAGTTTAAGGGATTTCAATTTAAGGCATTTAGATATGCCAAAATCCCTTAAATTTTCTCTTTCTTGTTGACCTCTTTATGCTTCTCTTGAATCTTGTATTTGAACATGAAATTTTCTGTTTAGGTCTGGTCTTTACATCAGAGATGCTTGCAAATTTTCTATTTTATTAAACAACCATTTTCCCCCCTGAATGAATGTACTCATCGTTGCTGGATAGGTGAGTCTTGGTTGCAAACCTAGTTCCTTTGCTTTCTAGAATATCATACTCCAAACCTTCTGATCCTTTAATGTAGAAGCTGCCAAGTCCTGTGTAGTCCTAACTATTGTGAAATTAGGATTTGTTCCCCAGAAACTCCAATTCCCAGCATCCCATGTTCCTTCTCGTGTTGTATGCAAACATAGGGGGAATATAAATTTTTCATAGCCCTGCCTCTCTCTTTGGGTGATCCCATTTGGTGGAGGGGTGAGAGGTGAGGTGAGAAGCAGGAGAGTTTTGCTCACATGGTCTTATTTTGTTAGATAATTACCTTTTTATTCCTTTACTTCAAGAGATTATTAATAAACTTTACAAAATATAATACTTGGAGTATTGGACATTGATTTAAATCTTAAACTATGGATCCATCATTGTATTTGAATTGTTTGTTTCTAGCTGCTTGTCATATTTTCTCCTTTGCCTCAGAGCTCTTGAATTTGGCTAAAATATCCCTGGAAGTTGTCATTTGGGGATTTATTTCAGGAAATGATGAGTGGATTATTTCAATTTCTAATTTACCTTCTTGTTCAAGTAGAACAGAGCAGTTTTCTTTAATAATTTCTTGTAATATGATTTCTAGGCTTTTATATCATGATTGTCAAGTAGTCTTAATAACTTTTTGATTTTCTTCTCTATTTTTGAGGTCAGTTGTTTTTTCAATGAGATTTTTCTTCTATTTTTTCTTTCTTTTGATTTTTTTTGTTTCTTGCTGCTTCATTAGCTTCTAGTTGCCCAATTATACTTTTTAATGAACTCTTTTCTCCTTTGGATTTTTTGCCTCTTTTTTAATTTGGTCAATTCTGCTTTTTTAAGCTGTTATTATCTTTTGCATTACTTTCATTTCTCTTCCTCATTTTTCTTCTGCTTCCCTTTATTTGATTTTCTAATTTCTTTTTGAGCTTTTCACAGAGCCTGAGACAAAAACCCATTTTTCTTTTAAGTTTTTCATGTTGTTGCTTTAGTCTCACTGTCTTCCTCTTGAGTCTGTTCCTTGATCTTTTTTGTCTCCATAATAATTTTATGTGGTTAAGTGCTTTATTTTGTTTTGTTTTCTATTTGGTTATTTTCTCAGTCTTTTTTTTTTACTTTTACTTTTATCTCAAAGATTAGCTCTGTTCTCAGGATTGAGAGTACATTCTCTTAAACTTCAGTTTTCCTTTGCTGTTTCTCTCTGCAGTAGTTCTGGGTTTTGGCAAATTTTAGTTCTTTCAATGTGGTATGATGACCTGTGTCCTTAGAGCTCTGAAAGTCATCTCCCACTCCTGATTCAGTCTCCTCAAAAGACTACTCATGTCTTGTAGGGCCTTGACTGGGAACTACGTTGTGCTGGGGCTCAGGGCTTCACCTCAAGCCTGGGAAGAGGTTCCAGGCCTCATTATAGGCTTATACTAGCCAGGTGCACCATGGACTGCCCTATGATCGATCATGGGACCTCAGTGCAGGCTTGTTCTAAGGCTTGGAACTTTAAAGAGTTGGTATACGGTTCTCTGCTATTGGCTGTGAGGTTCTCTTCTCAGCCTTTTGGCTAAGATCAAGTGTAGTATCAAATTTAGTTTAGGCCCAGGTTCAGAATCTGAAGCAATAGGTGTGGAGTAGAGGGGCTTGCTTTGGGCTCACTCAGATATTCCTTGATGAGGCCTTACGGCTCTCTGAGCTCCCCTCTCACCCTAGTGAAACAGACCCTCCCTGCTTACTTTCCAAGTTGTTTTCTTCAGGAAAGTTGCTTCACTCCATACCATTGTTGGTTCTGTCACTCAAGTATTCATTTTGAAGTGTTATTCTAAAGTTGGTTAGAGAGGATTCTTAGAGCAGGTTTAAGCTTAACACACTTATACTCTGCCATCTTGGCTCTCTGTCTTCACTCTCTGGGGTTTTCTAATTAGGAGCCATCTAGTCCAATTCATATTTAAAACAGGAACCATCCCCCCACATTCTTAACACAGTTATCTATCCAGCCTCTGCTCAAAGACCTCCAAAGAGGGGTCATCCTGCACCTCTGGAGGATGATCATTACCCTTTGGGACAGCTCTAACTGTTACAAAGTTTTCCCAGCCATTCCCAGTTTAAATTTCTCTTTCCACAACTTCCATCTATTTCTTCATTGGAGGTTCAGATATGCAAGTCTAGCCTTACCTTCCATGTGATAGATAGCCTTTCAATTATGTAAAAAAAGTCATCCTTGCCCTGATAAGCCTCTGATTTTCCATAGTAGTCATTCTGATTTCTTTTAGCCTATCCTCACATAGCATGAGCTCAGGAGTTTTTCCCTGTCTTCATGCTATAATTTTCCAATTCAATTCAATAAGCATGATTTTGCTATTATGTCCAAGGCATTATAATTAGACATTCATTTAAAAATAAATAAATAAAGTCACAAAGCCCCTATCCTCTTCCAGCCTCAAAACTGTGAAGTCATCATTAGGAGGCAGGCAGTATGGAGCACTGGAAAGAGCACATACTTAAAGTCAGAAGACTAGAGTTTGACTCATGACTGCTCTTTACTACCTGTGTGACCTTAGGCAAATCATTTTACTGGGCTTCCAGTCTCTATAAAATGAAGTTGAATGAAATGGCCACTAAATTCCCTTCCTGCTTTAAATCTATAATCCTGTGATCTCCAACTCTTTCTTTTCTTTCCTTACTTTGTTTTTTAAAACTTTATCTTATATATCAGAATTGTAACTTAAGTATCAGTAACAATGCAGAAGAGCTATAATGGCTAGCCAGTTAGGGTTAAGTGACATGCCTAAGGTCACACAACTAGTGAGTGTCTGGGGTCAAATTTGAACCCAGGACTCCCATCTCCAAACCTGGCTCTCAATATCCACTTAAATAGCTAACTTCTTTCCTCATTTTAAATCAGTCCCTAATATCCTTGTTGATTTGTAAAGTATTTGGGGGGAAGATTGATTTCTTAATCTCTATTTCCACTAGTCCTAACTTTAATCCCAATCTGTCACTTGTAAGGATTAAATGTTAATGGTTTGGCTAAAATATATGAAAATTATAAATAATGAAGTAGTCGCCAATTCAAAGTGTTATATATTATAATGTATTATATTATATTATAACTTTTATTTACAAAAGAGGTGGAAAGAGTGAAAGTAGAGAAATACAAAGAGTTAGAGAAGACATTAGCCTATTTAACTAAATATTGCTCTGGTGCTAGGCTATTCCAGGACTTGTTGACCTTCAACCGGAATTAAACTCTCTTCAGAAGATAGGAAGAAAAAAGCAGCTATCCATTCACCCGAGTTCCCTCCAAAAGGCAGGTCAAGACAATGACTTGAGATGAAGATGATTCCTGAGGCCAGCATTCTTCCTTGAGCCAATCTTCTTGAAGCTGACTTCCCTCTTGAAGTCCAACTTCTTCTTGATGCCAACTTCCTTCTTGGAATCAGCTTCTTCTCTAACCCCAGAAATTCGGGGCCTTTTATAGTGGGTTCTTGTCTCATCTCCTTTTCACAGGGGCCAATCACAGCTTCCAAATTGTCTAGTATTACCCAGGGAGCAGTGTTTCTGGGAACCAGTTCTCACCTTCTGGAGGGGTGAATACTCATCAAAAGGATTCACAGATTCTTGGCTGATTGAGTTTCTGAGGGTATGAATTCTCTAAGTGGTTTGTGAGCTCCTCCACCTAGTTCAATTTTTTGTTGATTCAATCAGAAGGTAGACAAAGGAGAGTTAATCCTGTCTTCACAATCTAGTGAGGTACTAAGTAGGAGTACTTAAGTTATTGTTAACTCCTAGGAGGCAAAGAGAATAAGGGATTCCCTTTCACAAGTGTAAATTCAAAGAGAACAAAGAATTCCCTTTTACACACTTCTAGACACTCAGCTCATATGTGGTTTCTCCACTCACACTAATGTTAGATTAATCTTCCTTAAACACCATTTTCATTAGAACTCCCCTGTTCTAGAACCATTCATGATATGTTTAAAAGCTTAAATCATTTAACAATTTCATTCACTTTAAATCTCAATGATAAAATCATGATTCATATTACTAGATAAGAGACTTATTTGCATTGGTGGTACAGAATAACAATGAAACTGCAAGAAGTTTTGAGAGTGACATTCCTATGCTAACTATGGGCATTGCTTTAAAAACTCTCTCAAACCTTAATTCATTTTGTTCAGCATTTCAACCACTCAGTGAAATATTTCACAATATCAACTCTTTTGGGTAGGTAGGGTCAGAAATAACATATTCTTAAACCTTTGCGATTAAATTCGGGTAGCTCAAATAATATCCATTTAATCCTTTGCTATAAGTTAGAACAATTGCTATGATAACTTAGCAGTAAAACATTTTAAAAGAATAATTTTACAAGTATAATTATCCTAGTTTTTACCAAATCTGATCATTACTGAACATGAGATTATTGGAAATAGATTTTGAACAATGATGCACTCAATGGAATTGCTTGTCAGCTCTGGGAGCTGAGAAGGGGGTGTGTGTGTGTGTGTGTGTGTGTGTGTGTGTGTGTGTGTGTGTGTGCAGAATCATGAATCAGATAACCATGGAAAAATATTCTAAATAAAAATAAAATAAAATTTTTAAAAAGGAATTAAAAGGCTTCCAAGAGCATGCAGCAGAGAAGGAGATGGATGAATACCTTAGAGAACCTGCAGCTGATCAGCATTAGAGGCATAAGTTGTCCCCTTCTTGCTCATTCTTTGGTCACATGTGTTTCCTGAGCCTATGACTCTCCCCATATGTACCCTAGCCAAATAAGTTTCCTATATGTCCATTTCTTTATTTTTGACTTCTATGTATGTCTATTCTCATTACTGGTTCAGGGGGTACTTTTGGCACTCTAAGGTTGATAGGGAAGATGTTCTGTTGCTGCTCTTATAATAGTTTCACATTGCTTTGATCTAATTGTGTCTTCCAGCTATTATTGTAAACACATTTGCGGGGCTCATTATTTATAGGGAGTGGACCCAAGGTACTAATCTTAAGCCTAGAATAGTCACCTTCCAAGGGACCTAATATTCAAATTGAAAAAGTTTAGAATGATGCAATTGTGAGCCTACAACTATTTTTGCTTTTGACATATAGTACTCTGGACCTCACTTTTCTCGCTTATAATATGGCATTGTTAGATTAGATGAATTCTGGGTTCTCTTCTAATTCAAACCCCTGAAAGGTTTAAAAAACAGGGAAATGGTACCTGGATCCACTACCTTTAGCCTCTGAGAACTCTTCAACTAGGCATTGTTCTCCATATTCTGAATCTCCAAAGGAAGGAAATTTTTAAAATTAATTCATAATCCGTGTATGTGATGTTACTATGAAGAATTCTTAATTAATCTTAATAAATTCTGGAACCAATCATGATTGAAAAGTAAATTTGGACAAGAATATTTCACTTGAGCATTTGAAAAACAACCCAACATATATATATATGTGTGTGTGTGTGTGTACATATCTATGTATGTGTGTGTGTCTGTTATACATACATATATATATATTAGTAGTTAATGGAAAATATGATTTGCAGAGCTTCTAAGGATTGTTGGTGCCAAAATTAGAAGTCATTTAATGTAGGTGTATAGAATAAATGAAGCAACAGCTGTAGCAGTCAGCCAAGTAACCAGTCTAAACTTAAACTAAGCTGCTTTTCATGGAAATAGTCTTTATATTTTTACATATTACTGTCCACTATAGTTACTACTCCATCACCACTGATACCTCTACCTTTTACTTGTAACTTTGACAATATGGCATTTCATCTTTTCATTGGAAGATAACAATCAGTAGGGATTGTTTCATTTATTGGCATTATATCCCGAGCACTTGGCACCGTGCCTAGCTCAGAGGAGATACTAATAAAGGATTACAATTGATTGATTATATGACTTTGCACTCTTATTTAGCCTTCAACTTTGTCCTTCCATTGTTCAGAGCTCATGGTATTTCACTGATATAGGGTTCAAATTGAAAAGCAACCAAAATGTCTATGTACCTCTGTATTGATCCCAGGCTTCAATTATTCTGGATACTTCTTGCTGGCAGGGTACTACTCATTTTCTAGTTCAGTTATTCAGTCTTTGTTATCTGTATCTCCATCAGATTCAAGTCAAATAGCATATGGCCTTCTATCAATCATTGCTCTCCTAATATTTTGAATTCACTTCTGTTTCACCACCTTGCATTATCATTATTTGACCAGGCTTTATAAAGCTCTTGGGAGCAACTATTGACAGTACAGTGAATAGAGTGCCAAGCTCAGAATCAGGAAGACTTGAGTTAAAGTCCAGCCTGAGACACCTATTAGCCACCTGTGTGTCCTTGGGCAAGTCACTTACCTCTGCCTCAGTTTCCTAATCTGTAAAATGAGCTGGAGAAGGAAATGACAAACTACTCAAGTATCTTTTCCAAGAAAATCCCCCAAAAGAAGTCATGAAGCATTGGATATGACTGAAAATGACTAAACTACAAATTATAAAGCTCTGAGGCATTTTATGCAACTCTTACTCACACTGAGTCATCCTTTAGACCAAGATTATGTTTTCCCTTTCAGGCTTCTACATGACAGATTACAGTGATTCTTTCTAATGCTATTGGCTTGTGTGCTCTCCGATATTAACTGTCAATAGTAGCATCTCTTTTATATCATTAATCATACAGTGATTAGCAACTCAGTATCATTTCATTAATCAATTTATATTCATTTTTACAAAAGAATTTTTACTGAGAGATATAATTAAGATCATAATTATAAACATTTGCCCCCATACAATGGAGTACACTCTCCCAATACCACTTTGTTTCCTAGAGACTCAAACTTAAAGCACTTTGTACAAAACATTTGTCTTCTAAGTTTACTTCCTAATGTATGTGTCACTTCATCTTCTTTATAAACCTTATCTTCCATCTTAGAATCAATATTGTGTATTGATTCCAAGGCAGAAGAGTGGTGAGGGCTAGGCAATGGGACTTAAAGACTTGCCCAAGGCCACACATCTAGGGAGTGTCTGAGACCAATTTGAACCCAGGACCTCCTGTCTCTAGGCCTGATTCTCAATCCACTGAGCCACCAAGCTGCCCCCTTGAAGGCCTTGGCATTTTGTCTGCAGAGTAAATCTATGGCTAGTGTTATGAATATATAAAACCCCCAGGTCCTAGTGATAGAGGTGTGAAGCAATAGGAGGTATTAGTGAAACATCCTATATGAATGGTAAAGTGAGTTTACTTAGTATCTGCTTCAATGACCCTGCAGCTGCCTGTGATGAATCAGCTAACAGGAATAAGCTACTCACTTGACCCACCTACTACCACTGACTAATGAGGGAGTGATTGCTTTCCCTCAATTAGTAATTAGATTATATACTGACTTCAAGGGTAATAAACTCTGAGCTCTATTTCTGACTGCGATTGTTGGATTTAAACTAGAAGATCAGTAATTATAAAGTTGTCTTCAATAGTTGCCAGGAGAATCTATAACTGACAAACTTCCCCTTGGAATGTAGGTAAAGGAAAGGTTAGGGTGAATAATGAGGAAAGAGGGATTAAGGATGAATCCTAAACCTTATCTATATATTGAATTTATACTAATATTCACTAGATTTCTAAAGAAATTGATATCCTGAAGCCTGCCTGGCAGAATGTCTGGCCAGGCCAGAGGCCTGACCCTGATTGCTTGATGGTTTATCTCAGTCCACGATGATTTTGCTTTTGTAGTTGATCTCGTTGATATTTAGATTTGTATATTGATGTTGATTTATAGATATTGATTGATGAATAAAGCTGGATGCTGATACACATAGAATAGACTATGAGCAGCTTAGGTACCTAACCCTAATAGATATCAGTAACTTAGCTAAGGGACAATCCTGAGATGACCCTTTCCTCCTACCAGTATCCCAAAAATTGAGACCCTGATGTTCTAAGTTTCCCTCCTTTTATAGGCAAATCTCAACTGACTTTTGGTCTCATGCCAGCTCAAATGCCCTCACTGCATTCTGTGTTCCAACGCAGTAACTGGCAATCATGTTGGTCCAAAATGGCTTCTTGCAAAAGTATTTACACTAGGCATGGCCCCATAGGTTCCTCTCAGAGTAAATTTAGTACTAGGATGGATGCCAAAGATCCCTCTTGTACTAGTTGGCCAAAAACTCTGGGCTGGACTCTTGACTCTCTGACCTTTGGTGGCTCACTGACCTAATCTTTCAAAGCTCACAAGAATGTAAGCCCACCCATACTTGACCAACGAGCATGAAAAATGAGAACAGAAATAGAAGTAACAGGTAAGCTAGTCCTAAACTTCTAGACCACAAGCCAGTGCCCAAGTAAGGAGATAGAAATGTGAAGTCACTCTCTCCAACCAGAGGCTTAAATAGCCTGGCAGAGAAAAGAAAACAAAAACAAAACAAAAAAAAAACACACACACACACACAAAAAAAAAAAAAAAACATGGTCTGTGTAAAAGGGAATTCTTTGTTTTCTTTTGCACTTTTGAAAGGGAATCCCTTAATCTCTTTGCCTAGTTGGAGCTAACACTTTGGTTAATAACTTAAGTACCCCTACTTAGTACCTCCCTAGATTGTGAAGACAGGATTAACTCTCCTTTGTCTACCTTTTGATTGAATCAACAAAATTTTGAACTAGGTAGAGGAGCTCCAAACCACTTAGTGAATTCACACCCTACCTAGTGCTAGGTGAGAAGCCAGCAAGATATTTGGAGAGCTCCACCCTTTTTTCTAACTCAAACAGTCAGAAACTTGTGAGTTCACATCCTCAGAAACTGTGAATCCTTTCAAAGAGTATTCACCCCTCTAGAAGGTGCAAACTGGTTCCCGAAAACACTGCCCACTGGGCAGTGCTAGACTATTTGGAAGCTGTGAGATTGGCCTCTGTGAAGAGGGGAGGAGACAAGACATCACTATAAAAGGTCCTGAATTTCTGAGGCTAGGGCAGGGGTCTGCAACCTTTTTGGCCATGAGAGCCATAAATGCCACATTTTTTAAAATGTAATTTCGTGAGAGCCATACAATATGTTTAACACTGAATACAAGTAAATATGTGCATTTTATGTAAGAACAACACTTTTAAAGTACAATAAGTCTCTGAACTATTTTTAATAACGTTATTATGTGCTAACCAATGATGAATAAAGCACATTAGTGTGACTTCTGGTGCTGCATGGTTTTGCTGATTATTAATCAAAATTATTTTGATTATTAATCAAAAAACAAGACTTAATGGGGCACTATAGTACTGATATAACTGCACACATACATATAAAACTCCTTTACACTAAGGAAATTGCTGAAATAAAGAGAGAAAAATTCAGGGAAGAATACTTTTTCCTCTCCCTCTCTCAAGTCAGGCAACAGGAGAAGAAAAAGCTGCCAGCCTGCTGGTTAAGCCATTTGGCCACATAAATTAAGTAGGAGATCAGGAGATTACAGAAAATAACATGACTTGTGTGCAGGCATTAGTAAGTAGTAGGGGAGGAGGGTACCTTTTCATGGAAAACTGGCCAGGACACACATTTCCTGGTATAGGTGTTTATCAGTGCTGCCTACTCAATCATTCTGTATCAAATGAAACAACTGCTGGGGAGAAATGCTTCTCACTAATGAAGCTTCTCACTAATGAAGTAAAGATGTAATCTGACTATAGTTCCCCTTTAAGAGCAGGTAGAAAAGTTAAAAACAATAACAATCCCACAAATAGGGAGTGCAGACCCCATGAATGCACTGAGATAAAGCCATGTAAACGAGAGGCAGAGGGGTAGAGAATGTAGGCAAAAGTGATCAATCACTATACAGAACCCCAAGATGTCAGTAACAGGTGTGGAAAGAGTAAAAGGAGGGCAAAAGGAGGAACACACAGCACACCTACCAAGCCAAACTAAAGACCAGGATTCGTCTCACATGGCAATATCAATGAGGGAACCTTCTATCTTAGAAGATAGTCGCGGTACCAAAAGGATCACGTGACATCACGTGATGCACAATGTCATGCATAAACTGTTAATTACTGTGCCGTGGTTGACTTTATGGCTCCTGCAGAAAGAGCCATATCTGGCCCTCAAAAGAACCATACTTTGCCAACCCCTGGGCTGGGGGAACATCTTCTCCAAGAAGAGAGATGACTCCAAGAAAGGAGTTTGCTTCAAGAAGAAGGTCAGCTCAAAAAAGAAAGTTGGCCTCAGGAGTCACTTTCAGCTCCAGTCATTGTCTTGACCTGCCTCTTGGAGGGAAATTGGGTGAGTGGATAGCTGGCTTTCCCTTCCTTTCTTCTGGAGAGAGTTTAATTCTGGTTGAAGGTTAACAAGTCCTGGCTGAGCCAAGCACTGGAATGATATTTAGTTAGATAGGTTAATTTCTTCTATACCCTTTTGTATTCCTCTGCTTTCACTCTTTCCACTTCTTTTGTAAAGAAAAGATTTATAATTTTCATATATTTAGCCAAATCATTAATTTTAACACTTAAACCTTTTAGTGCCTTTTGTATATATGCTTAGATCAGCAGCCATTCAGAAAGCTCCCATTTTTCATGAAGTAAGCAGACTAGAAACAAAATCTTAATAGACTGGGGAGTTCACATGGAGAATTCATTAGCAGAATCCTCTACATGTGAACACAAGGATTAGGTTCACTGGTTAGTCACTGCACCCTATCTTCTTCCAAGATATTTATATAAATAACATTTTTTGTTGTTGTTCAGCCATTTCAGTTGTGTGCAACTCTTCATTCTTGGCAAAGATTTTGGAGTTGTTAAGTGGTTTGTCATTTCCTCTAGTTCATCTCACAGAAGAGGAAACTGAGGCAAACAGAGCTAAGTTTACCCAAGGTCATATAACTAATAAGTTTCTGAGGTGAAATTTAAAATCACATCTTCCTGACTTCATATCCAGTGCTCTATCCACTATATTACACTGTAAGTTAGTTTGAAACATAATTTCTTTTTTATCTCAGGTGCCTTGCACATAGTAGACCTTAATGAAGGTTTTTGATTGAGTTGAAGGAAACTAATTCAAATCAAGCAAAAAGTTCTTTGCTACTGTGGCAGCTGGGTAATAGGTAGAATGATCAGAGAGGTGGACTTGAATTCAGTAAAACTTAAGTTAAAATTCTCCTCAGATATTTATCTATCAGCTGTATGAATTCAAACAAGTCTCTTAACCTCTTTTAGCTTCAGTTTTTTTTATCTGTAAAATGAGGATAATAATAGTACCTACTGACAGGGTTGTTTTGGGGATCAAATGAGAAGATCTAAAAAAAATTCTTTTTAAATCCTCAAGCGGTGTAGCATTTATGTATAAAATATATTACAAACATATCATAACAAAATATATTCACAGAATCGTATTATAACATGACATATTTATATACATATATATAAACAAAACATATCATATATTTATATTTATTATATTAATATTAGCTATTAGTATTATTAGCTATAATTGATCATTGGCAGTTTAATGAACAAAACTGGTAGCAACAAAGCAAAAGGAAATTGTCAATAAAGCCATATTAATGCTAAGACTATAGTGGTGTTAAGTCATCATTCAGTCCTCCTCTCCCACCTCCATCCTCCCCTTCTCCCCCTCCTTCCCCTCATTCCCACCTCCCCCCCCCCATTTCTGTGGCCATAATTGCATGACTAGCTCTAAGTTTTGAGCCTTTTCATTTGTGTAATCATCTAACTGGAGCAGCTTTCAGGACTCTTTAAAAATTAATTTGACTTTTATGTCTGGTTGTCTAGTACTCCTTTGGGCCAGGATTAATTCACACAGGGAGAATTTTGATGTTACAAGTGACCATTGTGGAATAGACTTTGATCTACCCTATGGTGTTAACTAGCTGTCTTTTATGCTGTGGGATTTTAAACAAGCTAAAAAATTGACATGTACGGTTCCAGCTGATCTCACTAGGTAGAAGGATTACATCACTGAGGGGTTCTCCTTGGGCTACTGCAGTTTAGAGTAAGATGAGAGCACTGTGAAAATATTCTTTTTAGAAAAGAAATAAAAGGGAAGAGCTCCTTCTAAGAATTGACTAATATTATGTGTGCTTACTTGATGGTTATTTGTCAGGGAACAAAATCCTCTTCTCCCTAGTTCACAGATTCTCAGATCAGATTTTGCAACACACCATGGTGTCCAGTCTCTTCAAAAGATGGCATGGATTTTTTAAAATCACAAAACAAAAATTAATTTTAAAATAAATATTTGTGAAATTTTAATGGGGGGGGGGGGCGAGGAGGAGAAGAGATTGTAAAATAACCAATATGGGTCTTTATGCCTAGAATTCTTGGAAACCTCTGCCCTTGTGACTTGATTATTTGTTTCCCAGAACAGGGAAGGAAAAAAATTTAGAAAAGGACCAAGTACAACCCTCAGATGATGTACTATGTTCTTCCATATTCTATTTGATTTCCATAGTAATTATTTAAGATCACTGAAGTATACTCCAGGCCTTTTGTGTTTCCATTTCCCTACAAACAAAACTCTTCTTTTTTAATAGTCAGTCAATTCTTTCCTTTATTTCTAGATGGAGAACTTTCTATATCCAGCGAAGATGGATCATTGGAGAACAGTCAGTCCTTGAGCTCCAGCCAACTTTCACTTCCTGCCCTATCAGAAATGGAACCAGTCCCGATGCCCAGAGATCCCTGCTCTTATGAGGTGCTCCAACCCTCAGACATCATGGATGGGACAGGTATGCCTTCCTTGTCATGATTAGTATCAGACTACAGAGGTGATGAGGGTTTCTTAGTAGTATGGCACATGGCTTCTTTATGCTGACTTGCTTCATATTTCCATCCAGATTACTAGGAATGAAGAGTAGGAAATACAGATAAGTCATGATCAATCAGTAAATATATTGGAACAAAAAAAACCCAATTTCTAGTGTTTTCAAGGGTTTTAGTTTTGAGTGTTTCTATTTAATCATTTTTAATGCAATAATGTTTTGAGTTTGGGGTTTTTTTTTTAATTTTTTAAATTGTTTGACAACATTGTAAAATGGGATACTTTGTTTTTCTAATCATTTCTATTGTTACTTTGGAGCAGACAGCTCCTGGGGTCCTGCTATTTATAATATAGTTCATCTAATTTCTATACTTGCTATGTTCACTGCCTTTGAAATACACTTTTAATCTATTACAAGTAGACCAGAAATGACCTCTTGTGGTGATTCAGGTCTTTAATTTGCTAATAGATAACTTGAAGAATGGTTCACACTTGCCTTTTAGCCTCAGTTTTGGTCTGATGTTGGTTGAGATATTAACATCTCATATCTTAAAGCAGTGGTTCCCAAACTTTTTTCCAGAAAAAATATTACTTAGGCCCCTGGAAATTAATTTTTTGAAATTTTAACAGCAAATAATAGGAAAGATAAATACACCTGTGGGCATCACTGCCTCCCTGGATCGCTGCAGCACCCACCAGGGGATGGTGTTGCCCACTTTGGGAATCACTGTCTTAAAGGATTTTAGTAATGACAGTCAATATCTAGAATCCACCTGTGGATCCAGGTAGATTCCTTATTCTTAAAAATGAAGGCATGTTGCCTGTTGTGGTTTCAACCAGTTTGGGAGTGGATAGAAGAAGAAAGGGATGAAATGTGTTTTGAAAAATGAATTTCTAGTCCCTCATTTTTGACTCTGATATCTCCCATGACCAGAATTGATGCCAATGATATATCTAGAGATATGAAGATAATTTAGTATTCTTGTTGACACATTGAACTCATTATCATACATTAAACAACCTTGGTCTGAAGAAAGGAAAAAGGGATAAGAAATCATTTCTATGAGTTCATGTTGTGACTAAGTGATAGAAATCAGGAGGAATGTTGTGATGAAACCAGGTAAGTTCAAAGATTGCTTAAAATCCCTCTATAATTTCTGGTCCAGGAGTACTGTTCCATTGCAAATGGTTATTCAAGTTCTAACCAACTGAGAAAATTTTGTGTCTTTTGACTTTCCTAAGATGAAAAGAGAGCAAGTATGTGGGATGTCGGTCTCTCTGAGAAACTAGGCTACCAACTTTTAGTGGCTGACTTTTAGCCATCACTTTATGTGGTGCTAGAGGAGAGTCACTACCTGGCTTCAAGAGGCATGTGGTATGCAGCATGGCTAGTTGAGTCACCCTTCCATGTGCTAATTGTAAAATGCTGTTCCAGAGTCCTGGAGAAAGGAAAGATAGAAGAGGAAAGGAAAGAAAGGAGCTGAGGGAAGGGGAGTGGAGGGGAGGAGAGGAGAAGAGAGTATAGCAGAGGAATAAATTGCTAAAACAGATCAGTAATAGTTCTACTTTGTTTTTCTGCCTTCTGAAAGTATAAATATGGCAGAGAAAGACAGGCAGATCTAAATGAGTGTTAGGGTTTGAGAAGTATCTTCGTCATTTATACCATCCACCAATATGATGACGTCAGACTCCAGGTCAGTGCATCCAAAGAACTTCTAAATATAAAGATTTAAATCTGAAGGCTTTTTTGATAGTGTTATGAAAATACTTGTTTTTTTCTTCCATTCTTTTCTTTGTTCTCTCCCTCACTTTCCTTACTCTTTTTTCTCCTTTCTCTAATTATCCTTCCTCTTTCTCCTTTCTACAAAGCTTTGTTTTTCTTTTCTTGTTTTTTTAGATATGTTCAATGAAGTTGAGTGTTTTCTTCTCTTAGTTGTGTTAACAACATGTGTCCCCAATGTGCTATGTTCTTTGTCCTGGCTGCTACTGGTATCTGCTTCCTTGCTTGTAACATTGTTGTGTGTATAATGTGGTTGTCCCCTCCAGTGTCTGAAGAAAGCCCCTCAGCCAGTGAGTCCGGAACCCTTCTGTCCCAAGATCCTTCAGCTAAACCAGTCCTGCTACTTCCCCCCAAAAAAACTGCTGCTTTCTCTGGAGACCATGAGGAGACCCCAGTGAAACAGTTGCCCCTCCTCAAGCAGCCCCCTGCCCTGCCTCCTAAACCTATTGCCAGGATTGCCAACCATTTAACGGGTAAGTAAAGACTTTCTCTCAAGGGCTCAGGGTCACCCCCTCCCTTCAAGGGATGGTTCCCTCCCATACTGAGATTCAAATGTGTCTCTCCTGGGCAATTGTTCATGGAGATATCTACATATGTATCAGCTACATGCTCCAGGTTCTGGATTTGTGCATCAGTGTATACAACACCAATCCTCTCCCATAAGAAGTTAAGGAGCCTCTCCATGTTTGTACCTGTCAGTGTGTGCTTTTCTGTTCATGGGGAAAAATCCAAAATGCTTTCCTTTCTGGGTTTATTCCATTTGGCTTTAGAATGTTTGCGAAGACTGATTTCTCTTCCCTTTCTATTTAATAGCTAAAGTCTAGCTAGATTTTCCACCTTTCTCTTTAGATTTTGCTCTGAAGGCCTCGTTTACTTTTCATATTACATTTTATCATGAGAATGTCTTTCCTCTATTTTTAAAAATTCCAGATAGTGAAATCACTTGGGGACCTCTACCTACCTAAAGATTTTCTACCTTTTTATTTTTTTAAGTGCTACTTTCAGAAACATGCCTACAATGATTAAAATACTCATGTAGAGAAATTAACTGTGTTTTATATAGGAAGATCACTTTATGGTCTGGGAATGGGATATAATTGGTAGGGGGGGGAAAGACTTCTGAGAGTTGTTTTTGCAATTTTATGAGATTGCCTTATGTAGGTATCGTTTCTTATCAGCAAAAGCCAAGAATATTTTTATAAATAGTATCTAAGCAACGGTTACTATATATTTTTTAGATAAATTAAGCTGAGGGAGTAGCTGTGTAGCTCAGTGGATTGAGAGTTGAGCCTAGAGATGGGAGGTCCTAGGTTCAGATCCGGCCTCAGACACTTCCCAGCTGTGTGACCCTGGGCAAGTCACTTGACCCCCATTGCCCGCCCTTACCACTCTTCCACCTATTAGCCAATGCACAGAAGTTGAGGGTTTAAAAAAAATAAACAAACAAACAAACAAACAAACAAATAAATGAACGAATGAATGAATGAATGAATAGATAGACAAATAAATAAATAAATGAATGAATAAGTAAATGAATAAATAAATAAATGAATAGATAAATAAATGAATGAAGCTGAAGGAGGACAATATTACCCTATTCTACAGATGGAATAAGCTAAGGTGCAGAAAAAAAATTAATCCATTTTTTAGACCAGTAACACCTCAGTAGAAAAGCTAGCTAACATCATTTGACCTTCGGTCTGAAAGCTTCTTGCTCAGTATGCCATTCAGAAGGGCTATTCCAAAAGAACTGACCTTTCTTCAAGTGGCATTTTCTTCTCCAGCGAGCACTCATATAAAATAGTAGCCTTCCACAAAACTTATGTGAACCAAATTTGTGGAAATATCTAAGGGAATTATGCTGGGAATTGATCGTTTCATCAGACATATTTCACCCTTATGGGATAATAAATGGCAAAAATGAGATAAGAGGGGTAGCTAGGCAGCATAATGGATAGAGTGGTAGGCCTGGCATTAGAAGGACCTAGCTTCAAATCAAAGATTAAGCAGCTGTGTGACCCTGGGCAAGTCATTTAATCACAATTGCTTATCTCTTACCACTCTTCTGCCTTGGAACCAGTACTTAGTATTTATTTTAAGATGAAAGGTAAGGGTTTAAAAAATAAAAAGAAATGATTGAGCAAGAGAGGCAACCTTTACCTTCTCTGTCTTAGAATCAATACCAAGGATCAATACTAAGGTGGGGATATAGTGTGCTAAGCTGCCTTCTACAAGCTAGGTGGGGATATAGTATGCAGACCAGAAATAGTTAAGTAAGAACATAAGGCAGTATTTGATGAAATCCTCAAGTGATAGGCACAATGCATATTAGCAGTTGAGAGGAGGAGACCAGTATGGGCTAGAATAATTATGGTTGGCATTATAGAAAAGGCCTTGAAATCTTTATGGGATTTAGCTAAGTGCAGAGAAAGAAGATAGTCATTCTATAAAAGAAGGGAACAGCTTTGAGTTTGGAATAAGCATTTTATCTTCCAAGGACAGTGGAGATGCTGACTTGGCTGGTAAAGAATGTGTGCTGGGGAGTAATGGAAGCTTAATTTACTACTAGGACAAAACCAGGTTATAAAGAGTCCTGAACTCCAGACCAAAAGGTTTGAATTGTGTCTGGTAATGCTCCTATAGAGGGGGCTGGTGGAGTTTTCCTGTCAAGAGAGTATCATGATAAAAGTGATTTAGGAAGATGAAATCCAAACAAGTTAGAGACTCCAAGCAGGGAAGCCAGGTAGAATGGGAAGCTAGTCCAGGCAGAGTGCCTGGAGGTGGCAGTGAGGATGAAAAGGACAGAACTGATTGGGAGTGAAAGAACCATTTCAAAGGAAGAATCAATAGGACTTCTTGGCTGAATTATACTTTCATTTATTCTGTCTGCAAATTCATATTTTTGTTCATCGGACTCTCATAAAAGTAGGGGCATACATTTACTCTAAATATAAGCTCTGGAGAAATCCAATTGCCAACAGTGATCATTCTGGTATACCCAGGGCTTCTTTGAAGTAAGAGAGGGAATAAAGACATATAAATTAGCCCCAAACTCCAGCCTAATTTATTTTTTCCCAGGAATAGTAAGTTGTTATTATCTGTAAACTTTACCTCCACATGCCCAGCCTTAATGAACCAAAACATTTAAAGGGTAATAGGTTTACCCTAATGTTCTCAGCAGCTTTTAAAAATATGATGGAAAGACGATGAGGGGAGTAGAGAATACTTACAGTGTGGTATGTCTCATGCTATCCTTTTGGGTTTACACTTAATTAGACTTGCATAATCTATGTAAGTGAGCAATCAGTCATAATGAACCAGCATCACCATGAGGCAACTACATTAACCCTATTCTGTTGCTAATTACTCCAGAGACATCTGCAGGTTGTGTGTGAAAAAATTAATAAAATAAGGATTCTGGAACTCCATACAGAGACTTAACAGCTTCTCCAGTGTATATATTTTCAATGTCTGCTCTTCTAGTGACATTTTGAAAAGGGGACAGAGGACAGATTAAGAGACACCAAGCATGACTAATGGAGAGTGACAGTGGTTAATGGTCTGGTAGCATTCTGGAGGAAATGTGTTCCTGGAATGGTTTTCATTCCAGGTATGTGACCAATGAGAGGATGACAGAAGAAGAGCTTTGGCTCTCCTTCCCATTTGGTCCTGAAAATGATGATAATGAAAATGGGAAGTTCTTTTTCTTACCAATTCCCTCTGCATTCAACTGAGGAGAAAGGCCCCCTTTCCCCCCCCAACCTTTATCCTTCCTAACCTTATTGACCCTCACTTGTTTTTCTAACATTAACTTCTTTTTAAATTTTTTTTGCTTTGGACCTGGGTTGTTTGCAGTGTGGAAGAACTCTATCCACTGATAACAGGTCAGCAACTCATCTGTTACTTCCATTCTAAGAGAGTTACTCTGGGGAATGGAGAGATTCATGCCCATGGTCATGCAACTATGAACTCAGGCTTGTATTCCAACTGAATCAGTGGATGCTTTTTTCCAAAACTTAAAAATCCTTCCCTTCCCTTTATTTTTGGACTCCAGACAAACAATATGCAGTCCTTTAAAGTTAAGTGTTCTGGTGGTACTCAGCCTTGTTCAGCTGTGAAAGCATGGATTTTGCTGTGTTTGAATTTTCAAGATTTCCCCTGATTACAGGGCCTGTAAGGTTCAGGCACAGCAGCTGAGGAGCAGGGACAAATCAGATGGGGAACACTTGCCTGCAATTAGCAAAAAAGCATCTCTGGAAGGAAACCATCCTGGATTCTTGTAAACAAGGGCTTTGGGGAATGTTGAACCTGCCCAGGGCTGAGCTGTGCTGTCTATACATGGACGCTTCCTGTATTATCAAAACTTGGTTGATTGCTAGTTACAATGTTAACTACAAATTTACCTGACAAATAGTTTCTTTAGCCCCTGGTATTTGTAACCCTAGCATTTAAGAGTGTTTCATGAGAATCTGTCTTGCAATTCTTGCTAAACCGGAGGTGATGTTCTTTTTTATTTATGTCTCTTAAACTATGTGGTCATTCTCAAGGTTATGTAAGTCAACACACATTTGGAGTTTTTTCCTCCTTCTTTCCTTCCTTCTTTCCCTAATTCCCTCTCTCTTTCTTTCCTTATGTTGTTCCTTTCTTCTTCCTTTTCCTTATTATTTCCTTTCTTTCTTCCTTTCCATCTAACCTTTTTCTACCTTCCTGCCTTTTCCCCTTTTCCTTCCTTTTTTGTTTTCCCTCATCCTTCCTTTCTTTCCTTCTATACTTTTTTCCTTCCTACCTTCCTTTCTTCTTTCCTTGTCCTTCTCTCCCAGTTCTCCTCTCCTTTTTCCTCCTTGTTTCCCCTGCTTCTCTCTCTCAGACTTGAGGTCTCCTTTAGCCTCAAGGGCCTGTACTTCTTAACTCTGTCCTCAAAGGGTATAGTGTCTCAATTATCTCAGCGTCTTCATTATCCACAAGCATTATACTGTAAAAGAAAGAGAGAGGGTAGAACTTTGGCCACTGAAACCTTGAATCTTACCCCCTTTTTTATAGGAGATTCAAAAGAATGGCTTTATGAGAATTTCTTCTTTATAGTCAGTCTCCTAAAATCCTAGGCAAATTCTACACTTGTTTGATGGGATACTTCAGTAAGACCAAAGTCTCAACCCCAAATAAAGTAGTCATTTCCTAGTCTAATACCAAAATACACGTCTACTGAAAATACTATCTATAAATTATGATTCTGCCATTTATCATTAACCCTAAAGATTCAGATATAAGTCCTTGCCTAACCTCCCCCTTGTCAAAGGATTTTATTGGATTGGGTCAAATCAGAATCCCAGTGCCTGCAATTAGGCCCAGAAGTTGGGAATCAGCTCACAACACAACCCTATTTGTGTTTCAGAGAGAATAGAGACACAAAAGAAAAAATATATATTTTCTGCTTGGTACTACTGCCCAGAAGGAAGGGAGAATGAAGTTTATCCTCCCCAGATGAGGCATCCACGAGGAAGAGAGGCACACATAATATTTCTTTAGCTTAAATAAGTTCAGAAGCATTTTCTGCTCAACCCTCCAGGTATTAAACATTCTCATACATCCACAATCTCAGGTCGTGCTCTGAGTGCTACTCAGAGGTACTTTCCAGTCAATTTCTTGCCTGTCCAGGTCCCATGTAAGACCATGAATTTCACCTAGGCCCCAATTTCAGGCTAACTACAAGTCTACCAAAGGCAAATGAGACTTAGAAGAAAGAATTTATGAACCTGTTCTTCTTATCTATTTGCCCTAACAATAAAGTACCTTCTGTCTCAAGTATAGAATTCTGATAGAAGCTGAGACAGGATGAAGGATGGGACATTGATACATCCATTGTAACATCACGTCAAACAACTAGGGACTCTCAGTTGTGGATCAATAATGGTATTAATGCCATTTTAGTGGAAAAGGTAGACTGTAGGGAAAGGTTAATGGCCGTCCTGGAGGCCCCCATAAATAAAAAAATATGCAGTATTTCTTTCTGATCCTTTTCAGAAAATGTAGTTTTAATTGTTCTAGCTATTTTCCCATATTTTGCTAGTATGCTTCCATCCCTTAAAATACAGAAAATAACTTGACAGTTAGATGAATTAAATCTACATGTAGAGTCTAATACTGAATTAAAGCCATCAAACTTTTAAAATTCTGGCTTGTGTCATCAGAACCAGGATGTATATGTATTTTCTAAGAATAAGTCATGTCAAAATGTTTATTGCTGGAGTTCCGGGTTAAGATGGCAACAGAGTAAGAAGCAGCTCTTAACCTCTCCTGACCGAAACACACAAAGCTCCTCAAGGGGACATAAAAACAAGTCCAGACGAACGGAGGAACCCCACAACAGGGCACAGCGTGGAAGGTACGTGGAATCTGGGCATTTCCATGCTATAAAGAGCTAAAACAGCTCTCACTAAATCGAGGTCTGAGCAACCACCCCACCCCCACCCCCTCCACACACAACACCTATAGCGCCGAAGCCAGCTAAAAAAAAATAGAGCAAGTTTGGGGCACCCATCGAGTCATTGGCATATCTGGGGCCTGTTCCTGAGAGCAGCAAGATTTAGGACCACAAAAAGCTAAAGAAAACACACAAACTCTGAGCACGGGAGCGGGGCGCAGAGAACGGACGCAGGGCTCAGAGGGCAGGCGCAGGCGGAGGCGTGGGTGGAGGCAGACACAGCCACTAGCTAAAGCTCTGAAACCCTGAGTAGGGAACCAGTGCAGTCGGGTATACGACTATGGAAGCAGCGCCCTGAGACTTGTAAAGAAACCTCCGGAAGGATCAAGCAAGGGGTCCACCAGGGGGCTTGACCTTGGAAAAAACCAGAACTCAGACCTCAGGAGCCAATAGACCGCGGACAGACACTGAGCGCAAGGATAAACCTGAGAAGCTGCTGGGCTAACGATGGCTACCCAGTCTCAGGAAGTTCAGAAGAGAAAGATTAACAAGAAAAAGAAGTCTTTAACACTCAACAACTTTTACACAGAGAAAATCCAGACAACCGAGCAAACAGAGGAGGAGAACAAACAAGCATCTGGACCCTCCTCAAATAAGGAAAACTCCTCTCAAGCTATGGAAGAGTTCAAAACTGAGATTTTGAGGAAAATGGAAGAGATCTGGCAAGAAAATAACAGTTTAAAAGGTAGAATCTTGCAAATGGAAAGTGAGGCTCAGAAACCAAATGAACTGATAAGCAAATTGAACACCAGAAATGACCAGATTGAAAAGGAATACCAGAAGATTATAGCTGAAAGCCAGAAGATTATAGCCGAAAACAAGAAGATTACAGCCGAAAACCAGAAGATTACAGCCAAAAACCAAAAGATCATAGCCGAAAACCAAAAGATTATAGCCAAAAACCAATCCCTAAAGCCTAGAATTGAGCAATTAGAAGCTAATGATCTCTCAAGACAACAAGAACAAATGAAACAAAGTCAAAAGACTTAAAAAATAGAAGGAAACATGAAATATCTCAATGAGAGAGTGACAGACCAAGAAAACCAGTCTAGAAGAGACAATTTGAGAATAATTGGTCTTCCAGAAAAACCAGAAATTAATAGAAACCTGGACTCCATACTAACAGAAATAATTCAACAAAATTGCCCTGAAGTCCTACAACAAGAGGGCAATATAGACATTGAAAGGATTCATAGAACACCTGCGACATTCGATCCAGAAAAGAAAACACCCAGGAATATAATTGCCAAATGCAAGAGTTTCCAAGCAAAAGAAAAAATCTTACAAGAAGCCAGAAAGAAACAATTCAAATATCAAGGAGCACCAATCAAGATCACACAGGATCTGGCAGCCTCCACGCTAAAAGATCGCAAGGCTTGGAATACGATATTCAGAAAGGCAAAAGAGCTGGGCCTGCAACCACGGATCAACTACCCATCAAAATTGACTACATATTTCCAGGGGAAAGTATGGGCATTCAACAAAATTGAAGAATTCCAGGTATTTGCACAGAAAAGACCAGGGCTAAATGGAAAGTTTGATATCCAACCACAAAAATCAAGAGAAACATGAAAAGGTAAATAAGATACAGAGGGGAGAGAAAGAAAACTTATAATTTTTAAATTTGCCTTTTTAAGGGCCCTCAGTGAGATCTAATTATCTGTATTCCTATGTAGAGAAATGTTATGTATAATTCTCTGTAGTGAACTCTATTCACTATTATAGTATTCACTATTATAGTAATCAGAAGAATAATTCACAGGGTGAGGGTGGAACACTAAATAATCTAAGATGACATGGGGGATGGGAAAGAGGGGGTGAATAGCAGGGGAGACCAAGAGAAACTTGAGTGAATAAGAAAAATAGGATATTCTATTACACACAAAGAGGGCATGGGAGGGATAGGGGACAAATACTATTATAAGAAGGAGAGGAAGAGAGCATAAAGAGGTAATAATCAAACCTCACTCTCAGTGTAATCAACCCGGAGAGGGAAGAATAGCTTATACTATCCATTGGGACATAAAACTCTTATCTAACCCTTCTGAGAAAGTTAGAAGGGAAAAACCAAGGGGAGCAGGGGAGTGGGGAGGTCAAAAAAAGGGAGGGGAGAAGAGGGAGGGAATTCATAAGGCCTTTAAAAACAAAAAGAGGGGGAAAAATAAGGGAGGGGGTAGAAAGGGAAGTTAATCAAGGGAGGGGATAAGGGATAGCGGCTCAATAGCAAACCACTGGTTTAAAAGGAAAAAGTATAAGGAAAAAGGGGGTAGGAATAGGGGAGGATTTGAAAATGTCAGCAAATGCACAACTGATGATTATAACTCTGAATGTGAATGGGATGAACT
>NC_058130.1:604422116-604471117 GCF_016433145.1 Gracilinanus agilis | reverse complement strand
GGGGGGGGGAATGTTTGCTTTGCTTCCTCTTAATGGATAAGAGATAACTAAATGCTGAATTTACAAAATACTTTGCCTGTTGTGGGTTTCATGCATAAGTGCAGGATTAATATCATGGCTTGGATCTTAACTGAGTAATATCGGCAAAGTCACTTTGCTGTATATATGAAAAATCTACATTGTTTAACTCGACAAGCTTCTCAAATGATATCCACAAGTATTTAGCATTAAAAAGCTTTGCTTGAAATTTGAATTGCTAATGCTAAATTTCCTATCCTCTGTGCCAGTCTCTTACACAGTCCAAAACAGGCTTAAAAAGGGAAAACAAAAAAGAACAAGCATAATTGAAGAGAAATTTTTAGCGTTGGACCTCATTTGGTTAAGACACTTGCAGGCAACCTAAGGGGCCTATGCACTGTGTGACTTCTCATTGCCCTGCATTCAACAGAATTCTTGGTGTGCTACATCCTGAGGAAAATATTGATTTTATCCCAGGCAAATAAATATGCCAAATTCAAGAGGAAAAAAGGAAGCATCCAGATTCTCATAGAAACATGCATTATCATCATTAATTAACGTCTTTATGCTTCCACATTATGTTAAGTAAAGAAAAGGATTATTTCTGTCCAAAATTGTGATGCTTATCATTAGGAATATGTTATTGCTTCTCTCTGTTCCTTCTACTTCCCTTTGTCTAGATACCTGCCCTAAGAGAACTTTGTCCAGACTAGCTAGAAATTCACTCCCTTGAAGTGATATTTAACTGATGAGAGACTAAATTGTTGGCTCTTGTAGAGCCATTTGCATTTTAGCTGGTCAGAATGACTATAAGATGCCAAGATCTTTAATGAAGAATTTGGCCAGTGATTCCTATGAACTAAATTTTCCTGTGGAGATAATCAAGGCAATCCTGTCATTTTATACATTCTAGGACCAAAGGCTTGAATGATCCTCTCCTCAGCCCCTCCTAGATAATCCAATCCAGAACCACTCCCCTCTTTGTATCAATCTCTAACTTCCTGGTCAGTTCTTTAAAATATTGATGTGCTTGGATATTCATTTTGAAGCTATTCTCCAATTTCTTGAAGATGTTAATTAGCTTGAATGTGTTCATAGTAAAGCCAATGTAAAACTATTCAACACTCCAACTATTGTAAAATGTTATAACCCCTTTCTAAGGACTTGATTACATCAGGATCCTATAAAAAGGGGATTTCTATGTGAATTATTGGGCATTTGTCTTGGGTCACAACTTGAGGTAGTGTCCCCACTTTATCTCTATAATCCCTTGGGACAAACTGTCTTGGATATTCCACCTGAGACAATGCCCCTCCTCCCCACCTCTCTCTCTCTCTCTCTCTCTCTCTCTCTCTCTCTCTCTCTCTCTCNTTCTCTCTCTCTCTCTCTCTCTCTCTCTCTCTCTCTCTCTCTCTCTCTCTCTCTCTCCTCTCCTCTCCTCTCTCTCTCCCTCTCTCCCTCCTCCTCCCCCCTCCCTTCCTCTTTTCCTACCTCTCTCTCTCTCTCTCTCTTTCTCTCTCTCTCTCTCTCTCTCTCTGCATCATTGGCAGTACTGTTTATCTTTCAAAATTCTCATCTGGTGTTGAGCCCCATGGCCCATCCAGCCAAATTCTAAATATCATAATAATAGCATTTATGTAGCTCTTTTCAGATACAGAAAGTACTTTACATAGGTGATTTCATTTAGTCCTCACAGCCCTAAAAGGCAGATGCTATTATTATCCTCATTTTATAAGTTAGCACACTAAAGCAGCCTGAGGTTGAGCCTTCCCCAGGCTTATACAACTACTGAGTGTCTGAGGCAGAATTTGAAATCAGGTCTTCATGACTCCAAGACCAGCACTCTATCTACTTCACCACTTAGCTGCAATTGTAGCTATAAGGAATATGCAAGAGGAAAGAATAGTATCCAAAAAGACATCAATATCAAAACATTGGGTAAAGGGGCAGCTGGATAGCTCAAAGGATAAAGAGCCAGGCCTAGCATCAGGAAGTCCTGGGTTCAAATCAGACCTCAGATACTTCCCAGCTGTGTGGCCCTGGGCAAGACACTTAAACCCCAATTACTTAGCCCTTAGTATCTTGGTCTCAATTCTAAAACAGAAGGTAAGGATTTATTTGTTTTTTAATTACATGTATAGTAGTATTGTGGTGCACTACAGAAAAAAAAAACAAAAAACAAACATACGATCTGGGTTCGGATATTGGCTCTAAACACTGAGTAATCAAAAGAATTATTTAATTTCTCTGTGGCTCAGTTTCCCCTTCTGTAAAATAAGGAAATAGACTTAGCTGACCTTTAAGGCCCAATCCAACTTTAAATCTAAGGGCCTGTAATGCTGTAATCATGCATCTCTGGTATATTAGGAAAAAGACCAACCTGGAAATTTATTGTTCTATTTGGGATTTTCTTGGCAAAGATATTGCAGTGGTTTGCCATTTCCTTCTCCAGTTCATTTTACAGATGAGGAAACTAAGACCCATCAGGTTAAATGACTTGCCCACAATCACATAGCTAGGAAGGATCTGAGGTCAGGTTTGAACTCGGGAACATAAGCCTGCCTGAGTTCAGGCCCTGCACTCTCCTCACTGTGCCACCTCGCTGCCCATACTAAAAGTTAGGAAACCTGTATTCCAGTCCTGTCTGTGCTACCATGTGATTGTATTACCTGGTTGAACATCTCTGGACCTCAATTTCCTCATCTATAAAATGAAGGGATTGAACTAGATGAATCTGTTCTAATTCTAACATCCACAAATGTAAAATCTTTTTAAATGTATTCATAATTTCACCTTATAAAACTCTTGAATATTGAATTCTCTAAACTCATCAGCTATTTTAATGAGTAGAACTTTCTTTTAGGATCCACATTCACTTCTTTCCTGTATCAAAGGGTTATCCCCTAGTTTAGTATTCTCGTAATGGATAATTGCATAATTATTCTAAACATATTCTTCATGATTTTATTAATTTTATTCCCACTCCATCTCAGTCACTGCTATAATAATCTGTCCATACAAATCATTGCTTCCTCTGGTCATTCCGTCTTCTCCGTCATTATAGCTAACCACATCTTGGCATTCTCTCTATCTCCTGTCTGCCCAAAGTCACAGGCTAATAACAGGTCAGGAAAAGTTAGTTATTGGTTTAAATCATTGGTTCCCAAACTTCTTTGGCCTACCATGCACTTTCCAAAAAAAATATTACTTAGCCCCCTGGAAATTATTTTTTTTTAATTTTCATAGCAATTAATAGGAAAGATAAATGCACCTGTAGCCATCACTGCTCCTCTGGATCACTGCAGCACCCATCAGGGGGTGGTAGTGCCCACTTTGGGAATCACTGGAAATACAAAATAGCCTTCCCTCTCCTTCTCCTAAGTGAAACTACATCCTTCCTTTCCCTTCCCAGAAATGCCTACCAGGAAAAAAAAACTATAAAATGATATTCTCATATATTCTGATGTGTATAATTTTCAGATCATAGAGTTCTTCTTTCTCTCCATTCTCCACTGTTGATCACCAGTAGGTCAGTTTTCAGATATTTAGTTGGCATGTGAAAAGGGCATCTTCTGGCTTACTAAAGAGAACTAGGTCTGTGTTACATAAAATAGTGGCTAAGTAATACTATGGATTGCATGCTATACCTGGAGTCTGGAAGTGCTGGGTTTAAATATGATCTCAAATTCTCATTGCCTTTGACACTCTGAGCAAGTCACTTCATCTCTCTCAGCCTCAGTTCTCTAAATATATAAAATGGAGATGATAATAGCACCTACCAAATCTAGAATTTTTTTAAATCAAATTCTGATTCATAGTCTTTAATGACTTCCAAAGTTTAAAAGCTTCCACTGAAAATTTAGGATGTTGATAGAGTTAAAATAAAATATTTGTAACATACTTCATAAATCTTAAAGTGCTATTTAAATGCTAGTTATTAATAATAAAATACATAACTTTCTTTATTAGTGTATCACCCAAGAATGTATTGGTAAATGGGGATTTTTTTATGTGTACTTTTTAAACTCGTACCTTCTCTCTTTGAATCAATACCGTACATTGTTTCCAAGGCAGAAGAGCAGTAAGGGCTAGGCAGTTGGGGGTAAGTGATTTGCCCAGGGTTACACAGCTACAAAGTGTCTGATGTCAGATTTGAACTCAGAATCTCCTGTCTCCAGGCCTGGCTCTCAATCCACTGAGCCACCTAGCTACCTATGGGTAAACATTTAATAATGAGCACTTCAAGAAAAAGAATTTACATCACATTTTTAAAGTTTATTCCACATTAATATCTTTCTGTAGTTCTCTTAAATTTAGAAAAATTTTAAAAACCAATCAAGCTTTGATTAAAGTGTAGAAGCTTATACTGAAAATTAGTATTTGGATCTCCAAGCTGGTCTAAACTGGTTCACTCCCTTTTCTCCATTCACCATTATGCAACTCAGTTACCTTCAAATTAAAAAAAGGCACATTCCACAAATTTTGCCTCCTTATAAATTTGATAGGTAGACTGAAGAATTTTAGACTATAATTAAAACCATTTACTAAATGGTAATAACTTATCTTACTGGAAGAGTTGATGTAGGAATGTGGTGTCCCAAGAGATAGTGAATTACCTATCACTGAGAGTTTTCAAGTAAAGGCTTTATGACTGCTAGTAAAAGATTTTATATAGAAGATTCATGTTTTCCATAGGGCTTAGGCAAGACAAGATAGAGTTTCATCAAACTCTGGAAATCTATGATTCTATTAAAAGTAGAGTGGCATAAGAGTCTGTCTAGATTTGAGGCCAGAAAGACCTGAGTTCAAACTCCCACCAAATGACCTCCTAGTATTCATATGTCCATGAGCAAGCTATCAAATCTAGTTAATAGATTAAAATTTATTAATTAAACAATCAAATCTGTAAAATGGCATAATACTGTAAAGTCATAAGCCTCATATAATTGTGCTTTACAGATTTTAATATGCCATATAAATATCAATTATTTGAAATGCCTTCTTTTGCCTCAATCTGCCTCAGAGTTTGAGAGATGTTCAGCAATCATGAAGGCTTCACTTCTGCCTCTACTGGTATCTGACACCTGAAGTACCCTGCTGGTACACATGCATCCTAGCATTCGGTGCTTCCATCATCTGGACAGAGGCTGAAGATGAGAGCTATGGCCAATAACTAATGCCGAATTATAGCCTGGCTGGTCATTATGATACCGTGTCCCATTCCACTGAGGAAGTGTTCATAAGCCACTATCAGTTAGTTTTAAATGGCCTTTTCCAGCCCACACATAGGACAATCTTCATTCTGGGACAAGTGAGGAAAGATAATGGAGGCAAAATAAGTTTATCCAAAATAATTTCATGTCTTCGCTACAATCCAAGAGTATAAGAAGCAATGAAGCAATGAAACATGAAGCAATCGTGACTTTTTCATTTTATTCCTCAAGTTGGAAGCCTGGGCTGTGTCATAGTTAGGAAATATAGCCCTCTTAGGGGTTTTATCACCCTATGAAACACAGTTTGGGGTTTATTTTCCATGTTTTCGAGAACAGGAGGATTTGTTTGCTCTACTCCATCAGCCCAGACATTTTTATGAATATACTGAGTTTCCCTCAGTATAACTGCAGAGGACTTATCCATTTTCCATAAATCCTGAAGCCACATTTGTATTTCAGCTCTTGACATTATTATCTTCATTAATAATGCCAGGATTATGAGTACACAGCATTCTACATCAATCTACAAATAAATATTGTATCTACTGAGTTCAAGGTCCTGCGTTCTAAATTCCCTCATTTGACCTTCAGAATAACTTATCATGGTCCATAGGTAAGATATTATTCTCATTTTAGAGGCAAATAATCTGAGACCCATAGAGAGTGAGACTTACCCAAGATGACTAGTGCAAAGCTGAGATTTGTATCATATGTGGTAAAGCCATAGATCATTAATCATGGAAGGATCCTTAGAGATTGTATCATCCAGCTCTTATCATCTTACAAATGAGGAAATGAAGATCCAACCAGCTAAAGTAACTTGGCCCTTCCCTTGAATCCATATCTGGTGCTTAATTTTCTACCAAAGTTCCTTTCAGTGGAGATCTCCACCAGAAGAAATGCATCATATTCATGCCTCTAAATCTAGGCATTTTTTCTGCTCTCTCATTTTAATGTTACAAACACTGAAACTTGTCAATATGTGTCACCCAGAGTCATTGAGACTAAACTTACATTGTAGAAGACTAGAGGGGGCAACTGGGTGCTCAATGGATTGAGGTCCAGGGATAGAAATGGGAGGTCCTAGGTTCAAATCTGGCCTCAGACACTTCCTACCTATGGGACCCTGGGCAAGTCACTTAAGCCCCATTGCCTAGCCCTTACCACTCTTCTGCCTTAAAACCAAGACACAGTATTGATTCTAAGGTGGAATGTAACGGTTTAAAAAAAAGACTAGATAGTAGTCTAAAATAAAGAGGGTTGGACTGAGTGTCAGAAGACCTAGATTCCAGTCCAAATTCTGCCATTAATGATCCGTGTAACCGTGGAATGTTCTGGGCATCAGCTTCCTTGTCTACAATAAGACTTCATTGTACCTCCAGCTTCCTATAATTTTTCAAACTGAGCCTGTTTTTACTGACCTTTATATTATATTGTATCTTTGACTGAAGCACTACTCTAATGTTTCATCAAAGCAGAGCCTTGAGCCTGAGTTCTCAGTGGCTAGGTCAGTAGAAGGCATGTTGAAGAAATCATGTATAGTGAATGAATGAAACGGCACTTATCAAACATTTACTATGTGCAAAGCTTTAGGTGCTCATCTGCATATTTTTCAAGACTTGGTACCTATTAATGGTGATACACTTTCTATCCATCCATATGACAAACTCTCTAACCTAAACACATGGTTGTGAGCTGGTGTGACCAAAATCATCAGCTGGCACTGAGCTCATTGACCATGGCTTTTGGCTATGCTAATTTCAATGGGATGAAGAATCATCACTAGATTCTTGCTCAAAATCTTTCCAGTTTGGTAACATGGTACACGGGTACCATCTTTTGCCTTTTTATATCCTTAGAACTTAGCACAATGCCTGGTGCATGGTAAACACTTAATAAATATTGTTGATTGACTGATCAACTAATGCTTGACTTAGATCTCCTTCCCTATGTAGTCACTATGTAGGTAGGTATACATGGGTTTAAGGCTAGTTGAGTAGTTATTGTCCTCCAGTACAGTACATACCAGTACAAAGCTAGCTGTGTTAAGGATGATGCTGTCAGCATCTTTCCTGTACAACCTGTTTGGGCACAGTTGATCTTTACTCTCAGTTTCTGTTCCCAAAGGACTAAACCCAAAAGGTTTAAAAAAAAACATCAAGCCCCCTAAACCAAGTAACAAAATAATCCAATTTGAGTTTATGTTCTTCTTGCTGTCCCTGCCTTAGTTTCTGGCATGAAATAATGGAAAATCTAAAAGATGGAAATCAGAGTGGAAGACAGAAAGAAGAGTTTCCATGATCTCCTATCATAGCATTGGTATTGTTCAGTCATATCTGGCTCTCTATGACCCCAGATAGGGTTTTCTTGGCAAAGATATACTAGAATGGTTTGCCATTTCCTTCTCCCAGAAAATAGAGGTTAAGAGACTTTTCCAGTATCATACAGCTAGTAAATTTGAGGCCACTCCTCTATCATACTGTAGAACCTCAAAATGGTACCTGAGTACCATTGAATCATATGTCTAGGATCTCCTCAATGTGAATAATCCCTCTAGTAGTGCAGATTATCACCCACCCACAAGTTCCCATCCTTCTGTGTTCTTGTCCATATCCTTTCATAAGCTCCTCCCCACCCTCGAAGATGTGCCCAAAATACTAGTCATGGTCTAGAGATGACTCTGAGTTCTCAAAGACTGTACCAGTATAGACTCAGAGGTGGACTGCATTTCTGATATCTAAGAATCTGCCTGGCTAAGAACAGAGACACTTCACTAATGAGGGTGTGCTTCTAAGTGATAAATTAGGGTAACCTGTAGTATCTAGATAAATAAAAGTGATTATATCTAATTAAAGGGACAATATTGTTTAGTGGATAGAGAGTTGGCCTCAGGGTTAAGAAGACCTGGGTACAAATCTTGCCTCTGACACATGCTGGCTACGTAACCTGGGCAAGTCACTTAACTCATTTATCCCCAAGTAGTTCTCTAAAACTCTTAAATAAAATGAGAATTGGTAGAGAGAATTTCTTTACCAAGAGTTCTCTAAACCAATAAAATCACAGATCAAGACACCCAGCCACCCTTCCACTAGAAAAAAAGCAAAAACTTTCTAATTTAATCCTGGTGGTGATTTCTTGCATGTATTTGGACAATATTTAAATATCTCTTTGGAGCCAGTCAGTAATGATTCAAAGAAAACTTTGTTGAGGTGAGCAGAACTCCACCCCAAAATTAATGGGATAGAGATGTTATGAATCTGTGTGTGTGTATGTAAGTGTATAGGTGGGTTTCAGCCAGCTCCTTGTGATGAGCTCGACCTAATTTCTAATCACTACTGACTCTGTACTCAGTGAAACAATTCCTGAGCATTCCTGGCTGTTCCTTCTGTTGACCACATTAGTGGGGTTCAAGCTGGTTGAGTCAAGAGCACCAGCTGCCTTGGAAGAGAGAAAGGAGACAGGTGCTCCCAGCAGGAGTCACATCCCATCCCATCTCATCCCACCTGTGGGCTATTGGCTCACCATCATGCAGGTGCTGAGTTTGGGCTGAAACTACCAAGCTTTAAACGAGCTGATCATTCTAGTTCAGTTACTAATGAGGAAAAGCCTAGAAATAGACAGTGAGACCCAAAATAATTCTGTCATGCACAGAATTGCAATGCCTTTTTTTTTTGGTCTATGTCTCTGGTATCAGTGTAGAAGCTACTAAATGGGGAAGCCCCTCTTTCCCAAAGCAGATGAGAACAGCTTTCTAATTTTGAGCCTTAGAAAATTGCCTGAAAGCACTGAGAGTCTAAGCAAAATTCAAACTCGGGTCTTTCTGACTCCTAGTCCTTTACTCTATCCACTGTGCCACCTAGTTGCCCAACTTCTCTGTTCAATAGCTTCAATTCGCCTGAGTTTATTCAACATTTCAAGTGATGGTCAATAATTTAACTGCTACTCCCCCAGATGAATTATACTAGAAACCTAAAACAGTCTTAGCCTCATTTCTCCTATCTAGAACATCTAATCTGGTGACTACCATCTAGCAAAAGTGATAGGAAAATTGGGTGGAAGTTTATTACATTTAATTGGTAAAAGATATAAAAATTTAAAAAAATTATTTTTTTAATTGGAAAATTGGAATCTCTTACCAAATCCTTCTAAGAAGAAATCAGGCAGTTAATTGGAGGTTGAAAATCAATGGGAACAATAAAACCTGGAGCTATAAGATATGGTTCTGAAGTCTCCTTCCCTACCTCTCCCAAAGTGAGCTTCTTAAAGCCAGTACATATGTGTTAGGACAAGTATTCAGCCAAGTATGGATCCAATCAGCAGAACTCACAGATCCTAGTAGTTGGCAATGTTTCACCTCATTCTCAGAGACACAAGTGATACTGAAAGTACTGTGCTTGATGAAAGGAATTTCCTGAGGTCTGATTTTATCCTCCTGAAGGCTCCTTACTGTGGAAGATCCATGGAAGACCAAGAGGATGCATGAAATGAGAAAGAGATTTAGATTTGTGCTGCCATTCTCTTGACCTCCCAGAGAGCCATACTAGACCTGCCCTGAGGCAATGCTCCAGTTTTTAACTAATTAATTAATTAAGAATATTTTCACATGGTCACATGATTCATGATTTTTCCCTCCCCTCTTCCCTTGCCCCTCCCTGAGCTGACAAGCAATTCCACTGGGTTGTATATGTATCATTGTTCGAAACTTATTTCCATATCATTCACATTTGCAATAGAGTGATCTTTTAACTCCAAAACCCAATCATATCCCCATTGAGCTATGTGACTGATCATATGTTTTTCTTCTATGTTTCTACTCCCTCATTTCTTTCTCTGGATGTTGTTGTGGGTAAATTACTGGAGGCAGGTTGATAATAAGAAGGTTGCTAAACCTCACTTGGCCTGACAGGCTCTGTTGACTGAGTCTGCCAAGTAGGAACTAGAAATCACAGGCACTGGATGAATCTGGGCTAGTAGGTGAAGTGTTTACCAGGTGGTTACCCAATGTGTCAGTGACCCCAAGCCTATGAAAATCAGCTTAGCCAAGACTCTGCCCCACAACAGCACCCAAATCAGAAACCTAATGGGAATTGTATAAGTATTTAACAACTCCTCTAGCCCTGGCTTGAGGTTGGATTTGATGGTAAAGGGTTGGTTTGGGCTGGTATAGATATGCTCTCTGGATTAACACTATTCTGACTGTGGTTTATAAATCCGTTCCCTAATCAGCTATAGATGAAAGGAACACCAGTCTTCTTTGATTAAACTGTAGACAAACAACAATTCTAAGAAAGAATCAAGGTATCTGGATATCTCAGGAAGTGTCTGAGGTCATATTTGAACCCAGGACTTCCCATCTCTAGGCCTGGCTCTCAATCTACTGAGCTACCTAGCTGCCCCCAAGAATCTGTATATTTTGAAAGAGTAATTCTACCTTACAGAGATAAGAAACTTATTCAGCCTACTTCATCCTAGAAGCAGGTCTATTTGATGAGAGAATGCCACTTCCATGAGCAGATTATTCTTGATTTTTAAAAAATATGTATATTTTCATTCTGAACAGAAAAGTAAAATTGTTCATGAAACTATTGATCTGTTATAAACAGAGATCTTGCTTTTCTTTAAAAATATACAAATATATAATACATGTTATACACATAAATGTACATTATATAGCTATAATATAGAAATTACATTATTAAAATACTATATAAATAGAATATATGGAATATATTATTTAATATATAGAAAACTATTATTATAGAAATAATAATATATGGGAAGTGCTGAGGCAGCTACAAACATTGGAAGCACACATGGGTAACAAGGCAGCTCAGTTTTGTTTCTTAGTCCTAAGAATATACAAGTCCCCCCAGAATCCTTCGTTACAAAGTGCGATTTGAAGGGATGAGGTCAAAAGGAATTGGGTAGAAATGCAAATTCATTGGCACATATTGACACTACCCAATACCCTCTTTCATCTTGTAGGACTGACCATTAGAACTCCCAAGGGCAACTAGGTGGCACAGTGGCTAGAGTGCCAAGCCTGGAGTCAGGAGAACGTAGCTTCAAATCTGACCTCAGACACTTAGTTGTGTGACTCTGAACAAATCACTTAACTCCAATTGTCAAGCCTTTGTCTCTCTTTTGCCTTAGAACCGATATACAGTATTGATTCTAAAATGGAAGGTAAAGGTTTAAAAACAGTAAAAAATTCCACGTGGGGCACCACAGTTTAGGAAGTCCAGGGCTACCTATCATCAATTAATGTCTTATTCTGAGTAATAAGATATCAGTGATATAGTACACAACTGCTGCCTTTTAAAACCTAAAAGTCATGCCTCTTTTCCTTCTTTCTGTTGTAGATCCTGGCGCTCCTGTGAAATTGCCTTGTTTGCCAGTGAAACTGTCTCCTCCGCTACCTCCAAAGAAAGTCATGATTTGCATGCCTTTAGGAGGGCCCGAACTCTCCCTCGCTTCCTATGCGGCCCAGAAGAGTGCCCAGCAGACCATGGCTCAACATCACCATACTGTCCTGCCATCCCAGTTGCAGCACCAGCTTCAGTATGGCAGCCACAGCCAACACCTTCCCTCTGCCTCCAGCTCACTAACTATGCAGCCATCAAGTTGCAGGATGATAGACGAATTGAATAAAACTCTGGCTATGACCATGCAGCGACTGGAAAGGTAATGCCAGCTTTCCAGGGTGCCTTTGGGGGAGGGTCTTCCAGAGTGGAGCTAAACCCTAATGATGACCCTAGTGTAATGGCACTCAGAATTATCTTTAGAGGATTCCTGTTCCCAAGAGTCATCGTTAAGGGAGTTTAGGACCTAGGACATAGAATATTTCATTGATGTTTTTGTTTCAATTATGTCTGACTCTTCTTAACCCCATTTGGGATTTTCCTGGCAAAAAGATATTAAGAGTAGGGGCAGCTAGGTGACTCAGTGGATAGAGAGCCAGGCCTGGAGATGGGAGGTCTTGGGTTCAACTCTATCCCCAAACACTTCCTAGGCAAGTCATTTAATCTCAGTTTCTTAGAACAGAAACTTACTATTGATTCTAAGATGGAAAGAAAAGATTAAAAAAAGATAATGTAGGATTTGTCATTTTCTTTTTCAGCTCATCTTATAGATGAAGAAACAGAGGGAAACTAGGGTCATACAACCAGTAAATGTCTGAAGCCAGATTAGAACTCACAGAGATGAGTCTTCTTAACTCAAGACATGGAGCTCTATCCACTGCACCATCTAGCAGACCTTAACATTTAATACAGTTCATTCAAAAAAGTATTGATACAAGTGAAATAAAAGTAATAAAGTCTTAAAGATATCATAATAAACAATATAGGAGTGTAGGGGGAAAGGGATGATAGGTGGAAATCTCCTTTTCTTTGGTAAGAAGGAAAGGAAGTATAAGCTAACTATATATATATATATATATATATATATATATATATATATATATATATATATATATATAGATGATTTTTGGAGACCCGAGTTTGTGGTTATTGTTGTTTTGTTAATCTAATTAAAAAGTTACTTATTTCTCTTGGGGCTAATTCCCTGAGTTAGCTCCCTCCTACAGTCTAGTTTTGTGACCTTGAGCAAATCACTTATTCTATATGAGTCTTAGTGTTCTTTTTCTTTTTCTATAAAATTAGAGGGTTAGACTTTGCTGTGGGTCATAAACTTTTTTGCATGACATAGACCCTTTGGCCATGGTTTGCTGCCTCCATTTATATTTAAGGGAATGCTGAATTTACATAAGACAGTGAAAATAAAGATGTAACTTCTTCCTTAAGTTCATGAACCCCCTAAAATGTATCCATAGATTCCTTGAGGATCCATGAAACTCGGGTTAAAACCCTGGATTAGATGGTCTCTGAGGCCCCTTTCAACTCTAAAATCCTATGATCCTACAATTATGAAGTTCCTGTGGCTTAGGATTTGCTTTCTTTTTTTGGCCCTTGACTTTCATTAGCTTCATCATCATTCATTTCCTCCAATTGATTCCCATTAATTCCCAGAAGTATTCCCATTAATCCCACCCCCATCATCCAGTACAGTTCTTGGACCATTTTCTTGATCCTCTGGGACAGGGGTGGGCAACCTTTTTGGCCCATGAGAGCCATAAATGCCACATTTTTTAAAATGTAATTTCATGAGAGAGCCGTACACAGTGCGCACTCCTGTAAAAGCACCTGAAAAAAAATTGACTTTATGACTCCTGCAGAAAGAGCCATACATTGCCGACCCCTGCTCTAGGATGAGAAGTAAATGATCTCTTTGAACTGAAAGCCTAAACATGTTTCCCATGGCTGTGATACACACACACACACACATGTATACATAACATACTATATAACACATGTCACTGGCACAGTTGACACTGGAGGGTTGAGGCACCATTTTTATTTATTTTATTTATATAATAAACTTTATTTATTTATTCTTATCTTTTGTTTTAGTATCAATTCTAGTTTCAATTCTTTGAATCGATAGCCACGAGGGCTGGGTAACTGTGGTTAAGTGACTTACCTGAGGTCACACAGCTAGGAAGTATCTAAGGCCAGATTTAAACCCAATAGCCACCATTTAAAAAAAAAAAACAAACAACCTTCCATCTTAGAATCAATACTGTGAATTGGTTCCAAGGTAGGAGAGTGGTAAGAGCTAGGTGATAGGGGTTAAGTGAGTTGTCAAGGGTCACATGGCTAGGAAGTATCTGAGGCCAGATTTGAACCCAGTACCCCCTGTCTCTAAGCCTAGTTCTCTATCCACTGAGCCACCTAGCTACCCCCAGCCACCATTTTTATTTTTTTTATTGCTAACCTTGAAGAAGTCACCCATAACTTGGATAGTCAAATGTTGGTGATGCTTTGATGATGTTGATGACATTGTTGTTGATGTTGATGATGATGTTGCTGTTATTGATGATGGCATTGATAATGATGATGATGATTGAATTTGGAGTTGGAGATTTTTCTTCCAGATGAACCTTTCTGACCCTTCACATTGTAATGATTAAAATTTTCTTGGAGACTATCTCCAACCTCTTTCACCCTTCCATTGTATTTGTCTTCCCCCTTACCCCATGAGCTTCTTTATGAAATATAAAATTATCCCATTTTATTTCTTTTCCAATTTCTCTTAGTACTATCCTCCTTTTTTATCCCTAGTTTATATATATTGACATTTCACCCTATACAGTTTGTCACTGTTCCCTCTAAGTATACTTATTCTAGCAACCCTGATGATAATAACAATTTTTAAGAGTTATCAACATCCATCTTTTCTTATAGAAATATGAATCATTTAAATTTATTGGGTACCTTAAATTTTTTTTTCCCTTTCTTAATTACCTCTTGGTGATTTTCTTGAGTTCTGTGTTTGAGCATCAAATTTTCTGTTTAAGTCAGGTTTTTTTCTTTATGAATGCTTGGAAGTCTTCTATTTTATTAAATGACAATACTTTCCCCTGCAAGAATATAGTCAATTTTGCTGGGCAATTGATTCTTGGTTGTAGACCCAGTTCTCTTGCTTTCCAGAATATCATATTCCATGCCTTCCAGGCCTTCAGTGTGGGTGCAGCCAGGTCCTGTGTTATCCTAACTGTGGTTTCATGATATCTAAATGGTTTCTTCTTAGCAGCTTAGCTTCTAGTATCTTTTCCTTGGTCTGGTAGTTCTTGAATTTGGCTATGACATTCCTGGGCATTGTCAATTGGGAATTAAATGTAGAAGGTGATCTGTGGATTCTTTCAATCTCCACTTTTCCCTCTTGTTCAAGAATATTGAACAATGGGGCAGTTTTCTTGGATAATTTCCTGTAGAATGATATCCAGGCTTTTTCTTTTGTCATGATTTTCTGATAGTCCAGTAATTCTTAAATTGTTTCTTCTGGATCTATTTTCCATGTTTTTAGTTTTATCAGTGAGGTGTTTCATTTTTTCATTCTTTTGATTTTGTTTTGTAGACTCTTGCTGCCTTGTGAAGTCATTTGCTTTCTGTTGTTGAATTCCAGTTTTTAAAAACTGAATTTCATCCCTGGCTTTTTGGTCATCCTTCTTCTGATCTGTTTTTCTTTGTAGGTCATCTTTCACTTTCTTTGCCTTGTTTTCAAGCTGGACAAATCTGGCTTTTAACAAACTATTTTCTTGTTTTAGGTCATGTGCCTCTGTTTCCAGATGACTTATTTTGCTTTTTAAGTTCTTTTCCCAATTGTCTTCAGCCTCTCTCAGTTGTTTTTTTTTTTTATTGTGTTTTGAGTTCTTCCAAAGCCTGAGTCCAACTCACTGGAGTTTCTGCATTTTTGCTTGGTGTTCTTTGGTCCTCCTCTGTTCCATTTGCTCTTTGCTCATTAGCTGGATAGAAGCTGTCAATTGTAATTTCTTTTTTTCTTTTTCTGTTGTTTACTCATGTTTTTTCTTCTTTCTCCTCTGTCACTGGCTGTAATCTTGCTTCTCTGATTATTTGCTGGATCTGTGGGTTTGGGCTATTCTGTCCTGAAGGAGCTTTTCTTCTCTACTCTGCTAATTGACTAGATTAGGCTGATGGAGTATTAATGAGCTCTGAGATCAGATCTTCCCCAGCTGGCAGCAGAAGCTGAAGGTATAGGTAAAGGTGTGGAGGCTGAAGGGAGCTGGGCTTCCCACACTGTTATCAAGGTATTCTGTGGCAGTTGCAGCCTTCATCCTGGGATTGAGTCAGCAGGATTCTTATAGTGTCTTTCAGCACAGTGGGAGGGAGCGAGGGATGGGAAATGTGTTGGAGATTGAACTTCTCTACCCTATTGATAGACTAGATTAAGTCTGAGTGGAGCTGATCTGTGGAGTTGGATGTGCCTTGAGGCCAAAAACCTCCAGAGGTGGAGGCCTAAGATGGAGAGTAGTAGCTGTGAATAGGCTGCCCTCCTCTCTATTCTTCTCCTCCATCTGTCTCCCTGCCAGCTATGGTTAGAGTCCTGAGCCTGGCACAGCTGTGGCAGCAAGGCACTCTCCAGGCTGGAGCCCTCAGTTGCAAGATTCCAGCAACTGTGGGAGACTCAGCACAGTAGGTGTAGGAGGGGTCCTAGGACCTTCCTTCTTCCTTTTCCTTAAACCTGATAATGCAGGCTTCTTTGTGTACCTTTTTAATTAAATCGAGCAGGAGGGTCCCCCAGCTCTGTCCTGTTGTTAGATTTGGTTTTCTGTCCCCTCGCAGTTACCATTTTTAAACAGACTATTTAGTCAAGTTTAAATGTTCCTTTTCTGACCTAAATTAAACCCAATTTTGTTGATTCTCTCTACAAAACATGTCTCATACCTGTCTCTCTCTCTCTCCATATCCAAAGTCATCACAGTAGTTGATACCCTCATCACCTCTCCCCTGGATTAATGCATTTGATTGATTTCCTTGTTCTAGATTACTTTTTGAGGCTTATCATAGATTAGCACCTTTTGTGTGCTCTCTATGATCCAGCCAAAATGTCCTCCTTCTTGTTCCTCATTCGATCTCTCATCTCTGCCCCTTATAGGCTGTTTTTCCTGCTTAGGATCCATTTCTCTCCTTCTCTACCCCCTCTTTGGTTCTCTAGACTCTTTTAAAATTTAGCTTAAATATCACTTCCTACATGAAGACTTAGGACAATTAAGTGGCATAGTGGATAGGGTGCTGGACTTGAAATCAGGAAGACTCATCTTCATGAGTTCAAATCTGACCTCAAACACGTCCTAGCTTTGCAAGCTACTTAAACCCTATTTGCTTCAGTTCCTCATCTATAAAATGAACTGGAGAAGAAAATGATAAACCATTCCAGTATCATCACCAATGTAAAAGGGAATTCTTTGTTCTCTTTGATTTCACACTTCTGACACTTGTGGGAACTCAAAAGGAAACCTTTATTCTCTTTGCCCAGTTGGACTTAACACTTTGGTTAACAATAACTTTGAATCAACACAAGCTTGAACTTGGTGGAAGAGCTCACAAATAACTTAGTTAATTCACACCCTACTTAGTGCTAGGTGAGAAGCCAGCAAGGTACTGGAGAGTTCCACCCTTTTTTCTAACTCAAACCCTTAGAAACTTGTTCACACCCTCAGAAACTGTGAACCCTTTTGATGAGTTTTCACCTCTCCAGAAGGTTCGAGCTAGTTCCCACAAACACTGCCCCCTTGGCAGTGCTAGATAATTTAGAAGCTATATTTGGCCCCTGCAAAGAGGGGAGGAGAAAAGAAGTCACTATAAAAGACCATGAATTTCTGAGGTTAGTACAGTGGATTCTAAGAAGAGAGATGACTCCAAGAAAGGAGTTGGTTTTAAGAAGAAGGTCTCAAAGAAGAAAGTTGGCCTTAGGAGTCACCTTCAGCTCCAGTCATTGTCTTGACCATGGAGGGAACTTGGGTGAGTGAATAGCTGGTTTTCCCTTCCTGTCTTCTGGAGAGAGTTTAATTCTGGTTGAAGGTTAACAAGTCCTGGCTGAGCCAAGCACTGGAACAATATTTAGTTAGATAGGTTAATGTCTTCTCTACCCTTTTGTATTCCTCTGCTTTCACTCTTTCTACCTCTTTTGTAAATAAAAGATTTATAATTTTCATATATTTAGCCAAACCATTAATTTTAACACTTACACCAAGAAAACCCCAAAAGAAACACAATTTTTCCCTAATTTCTCCAGTTATTAATCCCTTCCCTCCATCAAAATGACTTTGTGTGTATTTTGTATGTACTCATACATGAATGCATTGACTCTTCTGATGTAAGTTCTGTGAATGCAAGGATTAATTTGATTTTGTCTTGTATAGAATGGTACCTGGCACACAGCTACAAATGCCATTGATTGAGCCTTCCTACCCAATTCCCTAACAAGTGAATGGAGCAGAAATTATTACTCTGAGAATCTTGGATTCTAATTCTTTTGAAGAAAACATTCATCTTATATAAAATGTATACTCCATGCCACGTCAAGTTAGTCTTATTTTCCCATGAGATGCCTATCCACTTCCTGCATTATTGCTATGGATATGGTAAAAGTCTGTGTTAATCCTGATTATTTTAATTCCATTTTTCTCCTTCCTTCAGTATAAACAAGTTTTAATGTCCTTAAAGAAAAGCTAATTTCCTTAAAAGAAAAAAAATCCTTAAAGAAAAAAGCTAGTATGACCTCCCCCTTGTATATATTATAAAGAAATAAATTTGTAGTTTTCACAAGGATTTGAAATTCCCAAAAGAAACAGTGAAGTAGACACTTTATTGTGGGGCACTCCTTGCTCTAAGCTCTTCAATTAAAGCAAGCAGTTTTAAAAGTTTGAGAGAAAGGCACAAAAGACCACTTACATACCATCCCTACCCCTTCCCCCCTGCTTAAACTTTCTATCAGGGAGCTCTTGTTGTCTGTCTTGATTATCTTAATGCAGTGAATGAGGGCAAGCCTAGATAGGCCCAGGGTCTTAAATGGAATGTGATGTCAAAGAAGAAATAGTCAGAGAGCCCAAATGTGAATTAGGCATTCTAAGCAAGACAGCAAAAATCTGTGTGGCACTACTGCCACGTTCTTTGTCTCTTCTGACTAGCCTCCTAGGCTAGGTCAGGCCTTCAAGTATGTTTTAATAATTTGTCTAAGACAGATGGAAGGAATGTTCCTGTCATTCTGATAAGATCTTTCCTTGAGGGGAAAGGAGGACACTTTCCTGAGTAGATTTTTTAAAGGAATTTATTTTCTTGATATCCTCATTATCTTTTATGAGATGGGGAGGCCTGGGAAGGCTTCAAATCACAAGCCACTTTTCTCCTTATTCAGGAAATTCCCCTTCTGTATGCAGGGCCGACTCCTTTCTTATTATCTTCCTGTTACCTGCCCACATTATTGCATTTTTGTTTCAATTGAGTTTCAGCTAGATTATAAAGGTCCATTTTTCTATTTAGTTTTGTTCTCCTTTTTAGATAGCATTTATATAGTTCTTTCAGGTTTACAAAGCATACTTGAATTCCAGTACCCTATAAGGTAGGTTCTATCATTATCCTCATTTTCAGAAGAAGAAACTGAGGCAGGGAGCAATTGGGTTCCACAGCAAGTATTTGAGGCAGGATTCAAACTCAAGTAGTCTGGACTACAAGTCCAGAACTCCATGAACTTCACCTCTTTGCTACTTCATTATTGTTTTGCTAATAATTCCTTTGAGGGTCAACTAGGTAGCTGGAGTCAGAAACACCTAATTTCAAATTTAGCCTAAGACACTTACTAGGTCACACGACCTCAGACAAGTCACCTAGCCCCATTGGCCTCACTTTCTTCATCTGTAAAATGAGCTGGAGAAGGAAATGACAAACCACTCCAGTATCTTTGCCAAGGTAATCCCAAATAGAGTCATGAAGAGTCAGACCAGACTGAAACAACTGCACCACAATTCCCATGACTTCAAAGAAGCATTGAATTCAGGAAGAAATATTACTCAAAATTGTGGCACTCTGTCTATGGAAGTGGTTGCTTTCTTCCCATGCTTTTCTGGTATATTGAGCTGTGCATGAAGCCCATGCTTTTATCTAGCTTACTTAAAGTTCAGTCAATTAGCATTTATTAAGTTGTTAGTTACTATGTAATGTACAGTAAGGGTATCCAAAGCACTAGAAAGATAAAAGACAGCCCCTACCCTCTAGGAGGTCACATTGTAATAGGAGACACAACAAGCAAACAACTATGTATAAACAAGCTATATATAATATCAACAGAAAATAATTCACAGAGCAAAACCACTAGAAGAAAGAAGGGTTAGGAAAGGCTTCCTCTAGAGCAGTGGTTCTCAAACTTTTTTGGCCTACCGCCCCCTTTCCAGAAAAAATATTACTTAGCCCCCTAGAAATTAAATTTTTTAAATTTTAATAGCAATTAATAGGAAAGATAAATGCACCTGTGGCCATCATCGTCCCTCTGGATCACTGCAGCACCCACCAGGGGCGGTAGCACCCACTTTAGGAATCACTGCTCTAGAGTATGGGATTTAAGCTGAACTTGAAGAAAGCCAAGAAGAATAGAGAACATTCCAGGCATGAGGACAGCCAGAGAAACTGCTCAGAACTAGAAAAATAGTATTTTGTTCAGAGAACAGCAAGGAAGCCAAGTGTCACTGGATTGAAGGGTGTGTGGTGGAGTTTAAGGTGTAAGAAGACTCAAAATTTGAAGTGGATTGAGGAAAAGACCTTGGCTATTAAGGACTTTGAACACCAAACAGAAGATTTTGCATTTATACTGGAAGTGATAGGGAGGCCATTGATATTTATTGATCTTATTGAGTAGAGGAGTGACATACAGTTTTGATAAATCATTGGGACCGAGTGGAGAATAGCTATAGAGATGGAAGATTCATGACAGGCAGACCCACCAGCACTGAGTACTTCTACCAATACTAATCATAATCACTCTTTTCCAGTATCTTTGTGAGTTGATACAGTCAAAAGAAATCATCATCAAGTAGCCAATCATGTGATAATGAGCCTATCTCCTCTTGAGTAGTCCTCATTCCAGACATTAGGGTCTATCACCAGGCCCATACTCAAAGCCATCCTTACTTGGTATGACATAATAGAGTCCACCCTCCAATGACATGGTCTTCTAGATTCCATATTGCCTCTATGTCCTAGTTTAAAACAATCCCAAGCGACTTATAAGTATTAGTGAGATTGAACCACCACCATTCATTCAGCTACTTTTCCTATGTGTGTGTGTGTGTGTGTGTGTGTGTGTGTGTGTGTGTGTGTGTGTGAGAGAGAGAGAGAGAGAGAGAGAGAGAGAGAGAGAGAGAGAGAGAGAGAGAGATTGTGTTGCAATTCACTTCAGCTCATTTTTCTTGGCTTGCATACTATAAAGATTTACATAGCTGTTCCCTTCTGGAATGGCTTGCCCACCACAGAAATGTCACTGCAATTGTGGACCTCCTCTCCATAGCTGGAATAGATCATGCCATTTCAATATTCCATTTACACACAGGATCAAACCTAAGATAAAAATCATGATTTTTCTTTCTCTCCCTCTGAAAAACTACAAAATCACAATGGTCAAATTTAAGAATGTAGTGAGACCTCAACATCTACCTGGGTTAACTCTGCAAGAAAGGAATACCTTTTAATACACAGCACTTGACAAATTGTCATCTGGGCTGTTATTGAAGGCCTCTAAGGAGAAGTGTGCCATCCCTTGGGTGAGCCCATTCCACTTTTGTTTGACTCCAATTATAAGTCTTCCTCACATCAAATCTATATTGGTCTCTTTGCAAGTACTACTTTTTGTTCCAGGATCTGGAGACAAACAGAACAAATTTAATCCTGTCTCCTCCATGTAAAAGCCCTTTCAAAAACTTGAAGATGGCTATTATATGCTCTCTGAATCTTCTCTTTTCCAGGCTATATAGGGCTCATTTCCTTCATTTGCTCCTGTGAACTAGTGCCCTTCCCTATCTTGTTTTCCTTTCTAGAAATCCTCCAGCTAATCAATGTTCTTAAAATATGGCAGCTAGAGTTAACAAAATATTCCAAGCAAGTTAGAAATAAAATATTTTAATAGCATCCTCCCCATATAAACTAAAATGGATCAATAATAAACAACTAATGTATATTTGATAGAGTATGATTATTGAGTAAACAATGAATACATCATTATAATAAATAATGGTTGTTTCTCAGTTTGAATATGATCCTTTATCTTTCAATTTGATTTAAAAACACATACTCCTGGGGGCATCTAGGTGGCTCAGTGGAATGAAAGACAGGTGGGAGGTCCTGGGTTCAAATCTGGATTTAGATACTTCCTAGCTTTATGACCCTGGGCAAGTCACTTAATCTTCATTGCCTAGCCCTTACCATTCTTCTGCCTTGGAACTAGTATACAGTATTGATTCTAAATTAGGAGGAAAGGGTTAAAAAAAACCACATTCAACATCAACTGAGAAAAATGAGTATAATTTCAACTACATTGTATTGCCTTAATCCTAAAATTTATCTAATTCAGGTCGGAGTCTGCACATATTAGAATATTGATCTTTTTTTGTCCACAGTTGCTCCAGCCTTTTGCCAAAATAGAAGACTTTATATGGAATAACCTTAGGGGTTTTTTGTACCCCAGGCTAACAACCAAATGCTATATATTAGCATTCAAAGATGAATCATATAATGAACAAGGTGAATTCATACTCAATAAGGATTTTGAAACCCAGTTATAGCACTGAAGTACAAATATTACTTTGATTCTTTAAGGATCCATAATGTTATGGAGGTGGGTGTTCCCTTCCACCAGACAAATTGCAACGCATCTGGTTGAGTTGTAAAACAACCCAAGCCATGCCTGCCCATCCTGTGGGATTCCTATAAAGATGGAGGTCCATATAACATGCTATAGACCTTCTAGTTCTCCTGGCCTTACATGGATGCTGATGGAGGGTTGCCTACCTTTTTCCCCGAGTCCTATATGTCTCTAAAAGATCCTTTGTACTTCTTTCATGCTTGGTGATAAAATGTAACCAGTGGCATTTCTTTTGCTTTTACATTTTCTTTTGTTATTCGAACCTGCCAACAATCCATCATGATTATTTAAATTGACATTTAATCCCCATATTGGGTTTTGGGGTTAGAAATGTTTAAATACTTTATATGGTACTACTGAGTTAAATTATTAAAGCATCTACTCTTTAAGTCTGAGAGCTTTGAAGGAAAAACAAATAACTCTCTGGTAAATTAATGTTCATTCTACCTAGTCAAAGCCTAGAATCCTTGAACAGATGAGTAGATATAAAAACAAAAAGCAAAATACCATTCTCAACAGGCAATTTTGTATATTTCTGGATACTTGCATATTCCATATATATGGAAAATAGGTCATATAAGGAATGATTAAGTGAACTGGGTTTAAACCAAAAGAAAAGAAATCTAAGGGATTCCTAGGCAGTAGGTTTGTTGTTGTTGTTGTTGTTGTTCATTGTGATGGTGATGGTTTTTTTACCAGACCTGTGAATTCATCACTATAGGTCACTCTAATTGAGAAACTTCTACCAATTCAGATCAATACCTTCTCTGTTATTTATAGTGTTAGAGACTTGACTGAGTCACTGTGAGATTAAATGACTTGCCCAAGTCAGCTAGTTAATATGTTTCAGAGATAGGACCTTTGACCCTGGTCTTACTGTCCACTAGAGGAGCACTCCAGCCTTGTTGACATCTTGCCCCTTGAATGTTATCTGCTATTATTTACATACAAATATAACAGATGGCTAACATAAATTTCCTTAAATTATTAACTTCTCATTGATTTAGGTATTAAAAAGTTTACTTGTCTAAGTTGTTGATAAGTTGGAATATCTTCGCGTTAGTTACATAAGTCCTAAAAGCCATGTGACCAACAGTTAGTGACATCTTAGAGTGATTGAGAATGCCATCAACAACCATTGACTTTAATTCTCTTCTCACTTAATTTTAAACTCTCTGCTACAGTCTAGTTTCCAAGGTCATCATTTGGCTGAAACTACTCTTTCTAAAATCACCAGTGATCTCTCAATTGCCAAATCTATTAACCTTTTCTCAGTCTTTTTGACCTTCCTGTAGCCTTTGACACTATTGAGCATACTTTCTTCTCCTGGACACACTCTCCTCGATAGGTTCTTATGACTGTCTCTTCTAAATCTCTTCTACCAGTTTGACCACTCCTCAGTCTTTTTGTTGGGTCTTCATACAGGTCACATCCATTCCCACAATGCTCTGTCCTGGGTCACCTTCTCTTCTCCCTCCACCCTTTCTCACTTGGTGATCATCAATTCCCTTGGTTCCAATTATCATCTCTATGCAGATGATTCCAAGATCTATTATATCTAACCCTAACCTCTCTCCTGAGCTTTAGACTTGCATCACATTTCAAACTGAAGGTCCTATAAGTATCAAATTCAACTTGCCCAAACTGAAATCCTTATCTTTCATCCCAAAACTTTACCTCTTCTGATCATTCCCATTGCTATAGAAAGTAATGTAATCCTGCCAGGTTCCCAACCCAGGTGACATCCTTAACTCCTCCCTGTCCTCCTATGTATCCAATCTGTTGCCAGGTCCTGTCATACTGAACCTTGGAAACATCTCTTTTTTAATTCTTCTCTCCTCTGATATTGCTTCCATCACTCTGGCATTGTCCCTTATCACCTCACATCTGAACTATTGCAAGAGCCTTTTGATCGATCTGCTGACTCAAGTCTCCACAACTTCCCAAATGCCAAAGTTATCTTCCTAAAGCACAGACAAGTCTAATCATGTCATCCAATCCTCCTCAATGCAGTGAACCTTCAGGATCAAATATAATATCCTTTGTTTGGAGCTTAAAGCCCTTTAGGACCTGGTCCTTTCCTACCTTTCTAGTTGTCTTCCACTTTACTGACCTCCCAGCAGCACTGGATATGAGACACTTACTTATCCTCTCACAAGACATGCTATCTCTCTACTGAATTTCCATGAGCATTCCCCAAGCCTGAAATATTCTCCCTCCTTGCCTCTGCCTCCTGGATTCCCAAATATCTTTCTAGTCTCAGCTCAAACTTCATCTTCTTCAAGGAGCTTTTTCTACCACCACCCCTCCATCTCCCATAATGCCTTCTTGCCTCCCATTACACCACCTATATGGACATACATAATTGTTTGCATATTGCCTCTCTCATTAAACCATACGTTCTTTGAATTCACCATGGTTTTGTCTAGCTTTATATCCCCAGCACTTAGTACAGATTCTGGTTCATAATAATTGCTAAATAAATGCTTATTGATTGATAGACTGATTGGATTGCAGATTGAAACAAATGACTCCTAATGCTTCTCCAAACTCTATTATTCTGATATCATTTTTAGGTCACTTAAAGGACCTAATAATCACTACTGTTTGTAAATACTTTAGTTTTGAGATTTTCTTCAATGCACACCTGAGAGAGGTGTAGAGTAGAGTAGAGTAGAGTATAATGTAATATAGTATAGTAGGAAAGACATTAGGTTAAGAATCAGCACACCTAAGTCAAATCACAGTCCCATCATTCATGGGAGCCTTGGCAAGTCGCTTGATCTCAGACACCCTCAGTTTCCTCATCTGCAAAATAAGGAAATTATATTAGATGCTATCATACTCTCCCAAATTGTGTGTTTTAATGTAAGATTTGGCCATCATAGCTAGAGATAACTTTGCTCTCTTTGTACTAATTGAACCCTAAAGATCTCTTCCTGTCCTAAGGTTCTTTTTTTTTTTTTTGTAAACCCTTACTTTTTGTCTTAGTATCAACTCTAAGACAAAAGAGCAAGTACTAGGCAAATGACGTTAAGTGACCTGCCCAGATTCACACAGTAGAAAGAGCAGTGGGTCAGAAATCAGGTTAGAGCTTAGCTATCTCTGGATTAATTGAACCCTAAAGATCTCCTCATGTCCTAATGTTCTTTTTTTAACTTTTACTTTCTGTCTTAGTAACAACTCTAAGACACATACTGAGGCTACAAAGAGAAAATCAAGGAGCTCATGTTCTAATTAGGGAAAATGACTTAGAAGTTTCTGCTGCAAATTAAGTGGAAAGTCCCAGGGGTTATTAGGGTACACTGGGAAAGCATGAAGTAATACGCTTTTTATTGTCTTTTTCATCAATACAATCACACTCATTTCTGAAACTGAACTATTTGACAGGGCCAAAAGTCTTGATAATTAGAACTTTATTTTCCAGATTTTTATTAACTGTGGCCAAGCAACAAAGTGGCACAATGGATAGCATACCAGATATGGAGTTAGGAAGACTCATCTTCCTGAGTTCAAATGTGACCTCAGACACTTATGTTATATGACCCTGAGCAAGTCACTTAGCTATGTTTCCCTCCATTTTTTCATCTATAAAATGAACTGGAATAGAAAATGACACACCACTCCAGGATCCTTAACAAGAAAACCCTATATGGAGTCACAAAGAGTCAGACATGACTAAAAATGAGTGCACAATAATAACTAATAACTATTCCTGTTGGAAGTCAAAGCAGGATGTTGAGTGTCACTGCTATTCTCAAAGATTTGGGGTCCAGAGTCTTGGGCTGGCTTCTCTGGGATACAAGGAGGAGTTTGGCATGCCAGATTCATGCTGACTCCTATCTCTCCTTCAGGGCCCATTGAGGTGATTTACTTTCAGAGCATAATATTCAATTTATGAAATTCAGTGCCCTAAGACATTATGCACATCCAAAACATAAAAATTTCAAGAAGGCTGAGAAAACAACACCATAATGGCTTATTAAAGGGAAAGTTGAAAAGAATTTAAGAATGTTCAGAGAACAAACATACCCTCAAAGAATAATGTCTTAGAGGGAAATCATTTTTCTCTCCTATAAAACATTCATTGATACCACTGGCAGTAACAAAATAAGTACCTAGATGAAACATTCACTTACTCATTTAATAATAATAGCTAACATTTATAAAGTATCTTGAAGTTGGCCAAACACTTTAGAGGCATTATCTCATCTATTTCTAAACCATGAGGTGTAGATGCTATTGTTATCATCATTTTATACAAATCAACTGAATATGAGAGAGGTTAAGTGATTTGCCCTGGGTCACAAAGCTAGTAAGTGTCTACGGTGAGATTCAAACTCACGTCTTTCTTACTCCAGGTCCAGCCCTCTTTCGACTCCATAATACTGCCTTATTTGACAAATATTAAGCATTGACTGTGACATTTTTAATTGATTGGCATTTTTTTAAGCGTGTGTTCCTGGTCATAAAAGGAATCAGTTGGGGCAGCTAGGCTGCACAGTGGATAGAGCACCAAGCCTGGTGTCAAATCTGGTTTCAGACAATTCTAGCCATATGACTCTGGGCAAGTCACTTGACCCCAGTTGCCTAGCCCTTAACTGTTTTTCTGCCTTAGAACTGATAGATTCTAAGGTTGCCTTTATAACTAGAGATATAAATAGAGAGAAGGAATCAGTTAAGAGAGGATGATCATCACCATAACAGGGAAGACAACTCAAAATACATTCCCCAGCGAGAGTGGGCAGCACTAGCTTGTATATATGAAGACTGGAGTATCTTTTTTTTTTTTTTAAAAACCCTTGTACTTCGATGTATTGTCTCATAGGTGGAAGATTGGTAAGGGTGGGCAATGGGGGTCAAGTGACTTGCCCAGGGTCACACAGCTGGGAAGTGGCTGAGGCCGGGTTTGAACCTAGGACCTCCTGTCTCTAGGCCTGACTCTCACTCCACTGAGCTACCCAGCTGCCCCAAGACTGGAGTATCTTAATGAAGATGGCAGCCATCAAAACAAAGACAGCACCACCACCATAGAAGGAACTGATGGAGTCTGAATGCAGATTAAAGCATACCATTCTTTATTCTGTTTCCTTCATGAATTTTTCTCTATTATAAGCAATATGTGCCTCATGATGAATATGGAAATATGTATTACATGATATTACATATCATAATACCTGCCATTTTGAGGAGAGGGGAATAATAAGAGGGAATGAGGGAGACAACATGGGTTACAAAATATCAGAAATGATTATTTAATAGTGTATCTTCATGTAATCAGAAACAAATTTAAACAATGGCAACTATTAATTCTCTTTGATGATTGATAGTAGAGGCTATGATAAAAGCACACAGCAAACATATATGCACATAGGCATTCTGAGAAAGAGGTTGATTTATTGTTTTCTTTGCATTCCTGTAGTTGTTCCAGTCATATTTTAGCTTCAGGAGCTACAATTTGTACCAAGATCTTTGACACTGTTTTGGTTCCCATGAGGGAAAAATGCTTGATTGTACCTTCTTCCTCTCTCATTTGCTCTCTTCTCTAAGAAAGCATCCACTCTCTTCATAACAGATGCAGAGTAAATTACAAAAGACTCATCCATTGAAGTTTAATTTCCTTTTCAGTGCAAGGTTTTCAGATAATAAATTTCCTCCTTCCTCTGAAGAGATTAGTATATTTTTCTCCTCATCTTAACAATGACTATACTTGAAGAAAGATGGGAGAAAGTAATATTCCTTTCCAACATACTTTTCATTAAAAATCAAGTTGAATATTTCATCCCTCTTATGTTTTTAAGAAGATTTGAGACTGGTCTTTGGCCAAAAAAAAAAATGACTAGTATATGGCCAGCAATTCTAATGCTTAAAATCTGCCTCTCATTTCCTAAAATGATTAACTCACATATCTCCATGTTTAAAAATGTCATAATATATGATAGACTGACTGGATTTTAAACACATTATATATCTGCTATGGAACCCTATTGTATAACTTCCCTGGCTCTAAGTTTCCTTATTTGTAAATTGGGAATAATATTTATGCCATCTACTCAGCTGGAAAATGGTAATAATATTTGTACTCTTTACCTCACAAGGCTAATTGTGAGGAAAGTGCTTTTTAAAACCATAAAAACCTACATATATGTCAGTTATTAAAATGGTCCCCCCCATCTACCTTTCCCAATGTGATGGGCCAAGAAATGACGAAGATTGAAAGCTCTAAAAAAGTTCTGACAGTATCTCAGTCTTTGAAGTACAATCTGATCCCATGTTGGCGAACCTATATAGGGCACAGGTGACAAAGGGGGCTGCTCCCTTCCCCTCTCCATGTGAACCTCATGACATTTCTCCCATGACCTGCCCCTCTGCACAGCAGCCAATGGAAACGCTTCCTCCTTCCCCTGTCTGGGGTAAGGCATGGGGCTCACATGTGGCAGTTTGGGTGCTCAGTCTCTAAAAGGTTTGCCATCACTAATCTTATTTCTCTAGTTGGGGAAAAGTTGAAAAAAGAATATTAGAGAAAGTCTATATATGTTATACTCATTGGTTCTCACTTTTTTCTCCATTAAAAGTATTTATAAAGCTCCTGTTATAGAAATTTTGCTGGAGACTGGCCCTAATGAAGTCAGACCATGCAGAAAGGGCAGTTGTTCATCCTCTACTCTTGCCAAAATTACTTTGTAAATTATATGAAATATATATGTATATACATATATTTATATATATAAATGTATGTGTACATATATACACTTTCATCTTCTGTTTCTCTACCATACAAGTTGTGGTCCCCTAGTAGAATGCAAATTCCTTCAGGGTAAGGGCTGTTTTGACTTTGTTGTATCCCTAATAGCAAGTACTGTACATAACAGGTACTTAATGAAAGCTCATCAAATTGAGATGCATTGGACTGATAGGTGGTAAGCACAAACACAGAGGATGTGCTCTATGAAAGACTCTCCTCTGTGCTAGGCTATCTGCCAAACATTTCAGAGTGGAAAGTGAATAGACTAAGATAAGAGAGTTGGGTAGACAAGAAAATTAAAACTTACTTTTAGCTTCTCTCTTCCCATTGGTCTTAGTTCTTAAGATTTGGCCATAACCTTTGAATCCATTGTACCTTTATTTTCTATAATATTAGATCCATATTTATTAAACACTTTCATATAAGAACACTAAGATAGATGCACATCATTTGTCTTCTTTGTGTCTTTTTCTTGTATGATATAATATCCACTTCAAACTGGATCTTCCTGACATACTCTCAGCAAGTATTTAAATTAAGAATTACCAAGGGGGAATAAAAGCAATGTAATCGATAAGGTACTAGACTTAGAGTCAAGAAGACTTTGGGTCAGGCCCATCTAGGGCATTTATTAGCTGAGCGACATCTAAGTTATTTAATCATTCTGTGCCTCACTTCTCTCATCTGTAAAGCAGGAGTTAGACTTGAAGACTTCTGAGGTCCCTTTTAGTTCTAAATCTATGATCAGTTCCTATGAGTGGAGCTTTGCCCAAATAAGTAAAAAATGTACACTAAGCAGAAGAGAGTGGCATCATTAAAGTTAGAAAATATGAAACACACCTCCGTCTTTCAGTAGCAAGATGGGAAGGTGATAGACTGTGGATTTGGAATGTGTTGGGTATACTGTTGGTTGAGGCTATATCTTTTGGTTCTGTTTTACCTTTTTCCTTCGTTAAAAGGGAACTCTCAATGAAAGACATTATTTGGAAATTGCTATGTTGTAAAACTACTGGGCATGTGTAAAACATTTTTTTAAAGAGTGATATGTGAATGCAAGAGACAAAGGCAAAGATAGCATGTGCATGTATAAGCGAGAGATAGAAATAGGAACCTGGTGACATTCGAACTCAATTACATCACACTCAGAAAGTTCTGAGAACAGTTGGATGTTTTCCCATTTATTTGGGTGAAATTCAATCAGATTCCTAAATGAGTTAGGGAAGAGTGAGTTAAGTCTGACAAAATTGGAAGCCATGCAATTACACTCCATATTTACTGGGTGCAATTCAATTTGGGGTATGAATTTGCATGAAACATTTGCCTATGCAGGAAAAGGAAAGGACTACCAATTTTAATAAGAGGAGCATTGCTTCCATATCCTAACATAAATAGCTCTAGAACCTGAAGGGATTTTAGAGTCCATCTACTCCAATTCCCTCATTTTATTTTTTTTTTAATCCTTAACTTATGTCTTAGGATCAATACTGTGTATTGGTTCCAAGACAGAAGAGTGGTAAGGGCTAGGCAATGGGGGTTAAGGGACTTGCCCAGGGTCACACAGCTAGGAAGTGTCGGAGGTCAGATTTGAACTGAGGACCTCCCATCTCTGGGTCTGACTCTCAATTCACGTAGCCACCCAGCTGCCCCCGCCAACTACCTCATTTTAAAAATGAGAATACTGTGGCCAAGAGATTTCCAGTGATTTACTCAAGATCACACAATTAGTAAACATCTGAGATAAGATTTGAATTTAGGTCTTCTGTGCCCCAGATCAGCATTTTTTCCCCTCTGCACTACACTCCTGAACTATTTGGTTCATTAAATAGTGCAGGGGAAGGGGATAGAAATAATCCTGATGGCACAGATGCCAGATCTGTTGTAAATGTCACAAAGCACTCCCCACCTGCAACACATTCATCCCATGTATGTTATGTCAAGAAAATTACTTTGGTTTTAACCGCAAAAGACTAGGAAGAAAAACTCCTTCCATTTTTCTTGTTTTCCCATGTCTCTTATGTCGTGAAGATGAATTCAGTGCTTCTGGTGTTTGCTTTAATTGTCGGACAACAAAACCACATGACTCCCAACCGTGTTCTGATGTATGTTTTTAATTGGCCTGTTCTGACAACCATGAGTGCAGTGCTGAAAAATGTCATTATAAGCATGAATGTTTCCCTCTACTTTGTCTTTTCACAGACAGGTTCAGATGGGTGGCATATTGGTACTATTACATTTTCTGTGCAGGATTACCTGTGCTTTGTTTCTTTGTATTTTCTTCCTAAGAAAGAACTCTGGATTATTGCCTTCAATTCCTTCATTCTATTTTCATGAAAATCATTTCCCACCAATACTAGGATTTTCAACAAAGCAGGGGGAATCATTTTAGCCATTTTGGTGAGGACAAAAAAAAAAGTGATGGGTAATGCGATATTGGCAGTCCTAGTGGCCTGGATTCAAACACCTAATTGCCTTCTGTTTTACAAATGGATAACTGGTTTTGGTTCCTGATCTCCTCACAGGAAGAATAACTGAACAAAACATGCATAGAATGAAATTAACTTGATATTCCCAATGACCCTAGTTCTCAATTCCCACTAGTTTGGAGTCTGTCTTGAAGAGCTTGCTCATCCTTGGGGAGTAGATTAAGCAAGCATTCTGAAAGATATAGTAACTCATTCTAGCCATTATTTAATAAATTCTAGACTAAGGAAACATGCAAAAAAAATGTTTCACCAAATAAGTCTCCTTTGGGCATTGTTCATTGTTGGCATGACCATGGCAGTAATGAGGGTAAAGCAACTGACAGTTGACTGAATGGTACCCTAAATGACAGGGATTCTCTGCTTCAACAGGGTAAAAAGTTGTTTTAAGTTTTCTTTTCCATTACAAATTTTATAATTCTAACCAAACAAGGAAGAACAAAAGATGATCATTTGTTGTTCATTCATTTTTCACTGATGTCCTACTCTTTTTTACTCCATTTGGGGTTTTCTTGGCAAAGATACTGGAATTGTTTGCCATTTCTTTCTCTAGCTCATTTTATAGAATAGGAAACTCAATAAAAAAAAGATTAAGTGACTTTCCTAAAATCACACAGCTAGTAAATGTCTGAGTCTGGATTTGAACTTGGGCTTTCCTGGCTCCAGACCCAGAGCTCTGTCCACTATGATGATGCCTAGCTGCTCCAGAAAGAATTATATATGAAACCAAAAAATAGTGTGTGTTAAATTAAAAACTGTAATAACAGAATCACCATTTCTCTACATCCCTTGTTTTCTTTTCTGTATGTTTTAATGTTTTGCTGATGTTCTTGATTTCTTTTTTTCTCCTCTTTTTCACTGCCCACTAACACCCTCTCCTAAATAGTGATGTTCCTTTATAACAAATAAGTACAGTCAGGCAAAACAAATCAATACATTGACTGTGTCTGTAAATGTGATCTTTTACAATAGTCAAAATCCAGCGAAATCCAAAGACAGCTAAATGGTTCAGTGGAAAGACATCCAGGTCTGGTGATATTAGGTCCTGGATTCAAATTTGGCCACAGATATTTCCTAGTGGCATGACCCTGGGAAAGTCACTTAACCCCAATTGCCCAGCCCTTACCTCTCCTCTGCCATGGAATTGACATTTATTATAGATTCTAAGACAGAAGGCAAGGATTAAAAAAAAATTCAGCTAGACCCAAACTCAGCAAGTCATATTCCTTTCAGCCAACAAATACCCAATCCTCTTTAGGATTCTGATCTAAATATTCCAGAGAATGACCCTAGGATACCATCACTAGAGCAGTTTGTAGAAATTATTCCCTGGTTACCAATAGGATCAGAGGCATGACAACAGAATCCAATCATGGTCTTAAAAATGGATATATTAAACGATGTTTTGCATGTTTCTACTTATTTGTTCTTTCTCTGGCAGTGGGCGTTCAGTTAGTCTTCATACAATATTTCTGTAGCTGTATTAAAGTCCTCTTGGCTTTGCTTATTTCATTCTTCATAATTTAATGTAGATCTTTGCATTTTTTAATTAACCTACTTATCATTTCTTACCACATGGTAGTATTCCATCACAACCGTATGCCACAACTTGTTCAGCCATTCCATCTTACCCACTTTTCATTCATTCACATCTTCTCATCCTCTTGTCCTCGTGGCCTCCCACAGATGGCCCACTCAATGTGCTAGGTTTCCTCTGGATAAAATATGTTGAGTGAGACACGGGGTTTTTTTTAATTTCTTCATCTATAAGTCAAGATTGTCAAGCTAGATAATTTCCTAAATCACTTCTATTTCTCAATTCTATGATATTATTGCTGTTATTATTTTCACCTTTGTGCCTAGAACTCTACTGTCCTCATTTGGTGCCCCTTCTAGGCACTTCTCTTATGGCATCTTAGGAAAGATATCTTGATTCCTAGATCAACCTTAACATCCATCCTCCTGACAACTTGGACCACTTGTTCCTACCCCCTTTACCATTATACAATGCAGAGCTCTCTGAGGAGTGTGTGGTATCCCATTTAGTGTTCCTGCTCCCATAACTCAGTCTTTACAAGAGAGGTAGAAAGATGAAATATGACAAACTGGATATCCAACACATGTTTATTTGTTGAATCTCTAAGTAATATGCTGGCAAATTTACCTGTTTCTATGAGTCAAATAGATGGCAAATAACAGCATATACCTAATTATCACTTGAAAGTAATTAAGAAAAGTCAGAAATATTCCCAGAATTATTATTGTGATCATTGAAGAAAAGAAAAGAAAGGGCTAAAATCTCTTGCTCCAGATCATTTAGACTATGCAGCAAGGCCACACTGCCATCCTCAAAGATTTACTCATTTATGTACATATTGTGTAAAGAATGTAAGGGTTTTTTTAAGGCAGGGACTGTTTTATTCCCATCAGGAATTAGAGTGACCTAATGGACAGATTACTGATCTTCAAGTCAAAATGACCTAGCTTCAAGTCCCACCATTGACACAGCTGTACAAAGCTACACAAGCCATTTAACTCTTTTCTTAGAGAGTAATAGTCATATCACCTTGGTAGAAAGAGTGTCCTTACCAAACAGTTCCCTACAATGATTAAATCATGTCTAGAACTTTTTTTTTAAGTTCTAGAAAGGGGCAACTAAAAGGCACAATGGATAGAGTGCCATGCCTGGAATTGGGAACACTTGAGTTCAAATCTGGCCTTGTAGCTGTGTAACCTTGGGTGAGTCACTTAACCCTATTTGTCTACCCCCTCTTTGGGCAACTTTTCTTAATTCAAGGGTCCAGAGGGCAAATTCAAGCTGTCTGTGAGACCCCCCACCCACCCACCCGTTATAGGAGAGAGTTGAGGGAGAAAGTGCTTGCTTTGAGTAGATGGACAGAGGAGTGGGGCATGAAAAAAAATAGCCTCGGGTGCTGGGAAGAAGGGGAACAGAGCAGCTCCCCTAGTCCTGGTTCTGCACCTGTGCCATGTCTTTGCCAACGCTGTTCTAGCCCTTGCCATTCTGTATAAGAGTTGTTACTTAAAAAAAAAAGTAAAGATTTTTTTAAAGTTCTAGAACAGCTTAGCACAGTGTTCACACATAGTGATTGATAAATGCTTGTATATAATATGCTAAAGAAGTTATTTTAATTGCCTGACCAAACTTTGACTTCTCAGACTTGAAAATATGACATTCTAAATTTAAATCTTACTTTAATTCTTTAATGTGGATTTCTTTTAAAAAACTAAAATTGGAAATCTGAGACACATGGTGATTGTGGCTGAATTCATTCTTCCTTTTCCTTCTTTCCTTTTCCTTCTAGTTCTGACCAGCGGGTGCCCTGTTCTTCTTCCTACCACAGTTCTAGCTTGCACGCAGGTGATGGCATCACAAAAACAGGACCGATAGGCCTTCCAGACCTAAGACAAGTGCCAACTGTTGTGATTGAATGTGATGACAATAAAGAAAATGTGCCTCATGAATCTGATTATGAAGACTCCTCTTGCCTGTACACAAGGGAAGAGGAAGATGAGGATGAAGATGAAGATGATGACAGCTCATTATACACTAGTATGTCTGAACTGTTTACCAAATTCCCCCAAACTAATTTTCTTCCTGTTGTTTCCTCAAAACCGAAGGAAAACCTACATACTTCATCTTCTTCTTAAAGAGGCTTACTGCATCACCATAAATTTTTTAGTCACAGAGAATGCTCAGTAATTAATGCCAACCATTGTGTATATAATTATTCATTTTCATTTAGACACCAACAATTTGGGGAGGCCAGAATTTAAATTTTCTATTTAGGTTTCATGAAATGTGCTGAGAAAAAGAGTAGGGAAAAGAGAGAAAAGTTCAAAATCCATCATTCTAGTTCTAAATAACAAATCCTTTGGAAAATGCCACTGATTTGAATATTACGTGAGCTATTTATTATTCATTATTTTCACTTGTATCCAACTCTTTGTGACCCTATTTTGGGTTTTCTTGGCAAGGATACTGGAGTGGTTGGCCATTTCCTTCTTCAGCTCACTTGACAGATGAGAGAACTGAGGCAAACAGGGTTAAGTGACTTGCCTAGGGTCACACAACTAATAAGTGTCTGAGTCCAGATTTGAATTCATGAAGATGAGTCTTCCTGATTCCAGTCCCAGTGCTCTATCCTCTGAGCCATCTAGCTGCCCCAAACAAGAGCTATGATCCTGATCATTTGAAATTAAATGGGGAAGAAATATAAAATGGACAAAATCCACAAGAAATCCCCCAAACTTTTGCTAGTCAATAGCTTAAATTTCCTTTCTCACCAAACCATTTAACAGAACTGCTGATATAATTAATGGAATTGTCTCAATTTAAGTTTCCTCTTTTCCTTTTTTCTTACAAAGGCAGAAGAGCATGAGTGAAATGTCCCTGATAGGATATTAATGATGGTCAAAAGTCAAGTGAGGGAAGAACACATCATCCAGGGGTATTTGTAATCCACAAGATGAAAAATCAGAACCCAGTCATCTAAAGCCAATTGTATCCTAAGAAGTAGAATGTCATTAGCCTACTCTGATTACCAATAATATCTCATTCAGGGTGAGACTTTAGAATTTGCAAAGCATTTTCTTCACAACAACCTTATAACATAAATAGTGTTAAGTATTAATATTTCAAGAGATTAAGTAACCTAACTGTGGTTACATGAATTAATAAGTGTCTAAATCAGGATTTGAGCCCAGAGCCTCTGACTCCAAGTCCAGCCCTTTATCCATTGTGCCAAGTAGCTTTTGAGTAGTTGTTTGAACTAATTCTTAAAAAGTAAACTAATAGTGCTTGCTTCAGCAGCACATACACTAAAAAATAAATTGATGTCAAAGATCATTCCCTACTACAAGAAATTGTCTGTAACCTAAATCCTCCTTGTCTACCCAACTTTATTTCACCAAGAGAACTTTATATTCTCTGATGGAGTGAAGCCAACATCTTCCCCTATTGCCTACATACCTCACACTCATTTTTATTTCTTTGGCTTTACTCATGCCATTTTCTCTACCACCTCTACCCATCCTTTGAAGACTCACATATAAATCAGTGAAGGCATCTCCAGCTACCAAGTCCGTATTAACATCTCCCTTTGCTGAGCCTCTATTATGCTTATTGTCACTATCACACTCTTTATCATTTTGTTGTCCTTGAACTGTCTCTTGAATATTATTTTTATTACCCTGAATAAATTGTATATTCTCTAAAGGCAGGGATCATGCCTTCTGTTTCTATTATCTACAATACCTCAGTGAATACCTGCTCAATTGATTGAAATCTGTAAATAGATGTTTTGGATAATGCTAAAATTCTTTTGAGTATTAAGCTTTTCATGGCTATTTCTTCCAAATCATATCATGCATGCAGCTATTGTTTGCCCGTATGTTGTAAAGGAATACAGATGTTTGTGGGGTAAACTCTCTAGTTTTTGTCTTCTTTCAGGTTCTCTGGCTATGAAGGTGTGCCGAAAGGATTCCTTGGCCATCAAGCTCAGCAATAGACCTTCCAAGCGAGAACTAGAAGAGAAAAATATTTTGCCCAGGCAGACTGATGAGGAAAGACTGGAACTCAGACAGCAGATTGGTACCAAGCTTACCAGGTAGGGATGTTGACCAAACCTTTCTTATTTTTCAGTGAAACCAGAGAGAAGGGTAATATTTTCCTGGTTGTGGGCAAACCATATCTACTCATGATAATAGAACAAATTTGGTTTGCAGAGGTCTGACTTCAAATCTATCCCTGGGAAAATGGTGGTTATTCCTCTCTTGAATCAATCATCTCCCCTTTCTCATTTGAGAAGCCATTTAGTGTGTGTGATTTAGGTAGCTTCCCCAAGAGTGATCACTGAGTAGAATAACCAACTGTAACAAAGTCTGCGTCATCCAATAGTGTGGCGTATCCTCATGCCATGTTTTGCGGTTTTTGTGTTTGCATACAAATGATTAAATTAATTAGAAAAAATTAATTGCTTAATATAATTAGTTGATTAAATAAAATCATTCCCTTCATTTAAAAGTTTTGTAAATATAGTAACCTTTAATACAGAACATACACCCTAAAAGCTACACAAACCACAGCTTACCTCAATTCAGCAAGCCTCTTTTGGTGTAAGAGATCTTTTAAATATAGATATATACTGGTGTGTGTATACATACATATATATAAATACATACATATTCACACATGTTTGTACATATATAGATATGAACAGTATTACTATATATTTTATCACATCAATATAAACTATATCAATAAATAAACCCACATTTTTAAGTATGAAATACCATTTTCTCTATTATGTATATCATGTACATATTTTTGCATTTCATGATGCTAGCAAATTATAAACTATGTCACTGAGTTTGATTTTAATACCTGACAAAATTCTAGAATACGTTATTATACACATCAAAAGGAGACAAGAATCTCTGAGAGCTAGTGTGACTTCATCAAGAACTAGTCATATCAGAAAAACTAAATTAGTTGTCCAGGAAATTGATGCCGACAGGAGTTTACCTAAGTCTCAATAAAACATTTGGAAAAGTCTTTCCTGGTATCCTTGAGACAAAATGAAAAGGTGTGGGCTGATCAGGGATTCCTGAACTGTAGGACGTGGACCTCTGGGAGGAAGATTTTTGAATAAGGCTCTGCAAATTACTATATCTATAAAACATCATTTTGACTTTATGAAACATCTTAGTTGAGTGAAACTAATGGCACCCCCGCTATAAGGGTATTATATTAAATTATTTTGGTTTAAAAAGGGAGCTATGTCATACTCAAAAGAGCTGAGATCCATTGAGCTAAATGATATCTTAGTTAAATGCATTCCAAATTGGAGAGATGGCTCATTGCTAACCTGGTGAGAGGTCTCTGGAGGAGTGCCTCAAGAGATGTCCAGTGCAATTTGATATTTTTTTAATAACTTGAACGAAGACATGGATGGCATGCAGACACTGCAAACCTCGAACAGATTACTGACAGAATCCTGACAGAGTCAAACTCCTCAAACATCTGACAGAGGTTAAAATAATAGACCAAATCTAATAAAGTAAAAAATGAATGGGAATAAATGGAAAGTCGGGTTCAAAAAATTAGCTCCTCAAATACAAGTGATGGAAATGATGTGGCTAGAAAACAGTTTCTATGGAGATTGGGAGATATTCATGGACTCAAGTTCAATATGAGTAAATAGGGCAACAGCCTGACAAACCAATTCAGCCCCTACTAGCTATTCTCCAAGACCATCATTGCATATCAAGCTGCTTTCTACACTGTTTATCTAATGCTCCAGTTGTCTTCAAACTGGCCTACTGCTTTGATGTTACTGCTGCTGCTTCTCTTCCTGCTGTGTCCAGGCCTAGGATTGCTTCATTGCCCATGCTGAGGGGCTTTTCACCTGTGCTCTTTGACATCCATTTAGAAATTTTAACTCTCATCCTATTATTTCCTCCCTCCACAATATGTCAGACATAGCGATTGACATCAGTTCTGAGAATTCAGCTAAGGTTATAAAGGAAAGGACATTGTAGAGGAGATGGTGAATGGAAGAGATGAACCAGTTACTGGTAATGCTAATGAAATAAATGGTTGACAATGAGGTAGAAGAGGAGGACGAAGAGGATTAAGAAAAAAATGGTAAAGAAAGAGATGAAGACATGGAAGGCAAGACAATTATAAGTAAATAGGCAGCTAAAAATGGGGAGGAGGAGGAATACCCAAAACAGATACCTCAAAACACAACACCAATAAGATAACTAGGCATTGAAGCTGGATTGAGAGGAGATTAATTTTTTTTAAACCCTTACCTTCTGTGTATTGACTTATAGGTGGAAGAGTGGTAAGGGTAGGCAATGGGGGTCAAGTGACTTGCCCAGGGTCACACAGCTGGGAAGTGTCTGAGGCCGGATTTGAACCTAGGACCTCCCGTCTCTAGGCCTGGCTCTCAATCCACTGAGCTACCCAGCTGCCCCAGAGGAGATTAATTTTTAAAAGAAAGAGAAGGCTATAATTACCTATTAACCCTCAATTTCCTAGCTTGCAATCTAAACATGGTCACCCTCAAGTAGAAAGGCCAGGCCAACAGGGTTTTGTGACCTAATCTGATAACATATTCAATTCTGGGCATATTTTTTGAGGAATATTGACAAGTTAGAGAACACCCAAAAAAAGCTATAGTGATATGTACATCAATTGAAGGAATTGGAGTCATTTAGCCTAAGGAAGAAAATAGTAACCATTTTCAACTATTTGAAGGGATTTCATATGGAAGAACTAGCCTTGTTCCACTTGGTCCCAGAGGGCCAAACTAAAACTTGTAAAGAGGCAGATTCCAGTTTGATGTAAGGAAAAATGTCCTAGTGATTAGATCTATCCAAAAGGACATTAGAAGTTTTCCCCTCGGTAGAGTGAAGACTGTATGACCTATGCTGGGGATGTTATAGAAACGATTTATATTCAGGTAGGACTTGGACTAGGAGGTCTTTGATGTCCCTTCCAACTCTGAGATTGTATGATTCTGTTTTATCAAAGGAAGGGCAGGTAACACACTCTCCCATCAGTATAGTAGACCGAGTTATTTTAGGATACTTAAGTGGAACTTCTCTTTCTTTAATAATATACTTATCCCCTGGGGTATGCCATAGTTTGATGTGTCAAGGTGGTATAACCTTATCTCCAAGAGCAAATAACTTGGTCTCTCTGATGCCAATCTCTTTCCCTTTTTGTCCTTTTTTGTCCTTTTCAAACTGGGTTGGAAGGAACCCCATGGGATTTGAGAGAAATTGTTTGATATAATATTAGCTTAGAGATATGAGGATTTCTAAGGAAGGCCCAGAAATGAATATTATTCTGAATCTTCAAGTCCAGGGTTATGTTTGACCTAAATGTTACTCAACCACCATCTTTCCTTTGACTGTGCTATTCACAATATCCATATTATGTAGTCTCTTCTGCTAAGATCAGGAGGACCAGGCATGGTAAAACTCATGAGAACTCTTTGCTACTGGGGAGACTGAAGCTGGTAGATCCCTGGAGCTTAGGAGTTCTGAGCTGCAATGGACTGAAGCTGACTGGGTGTCACACTAAATCTGACACCATGATGGTGTGCTCCAGGGACGAGGGACCACCAGGCTGCCTAAGGACAGAAGAACTATCCCAAGTCAGAAATTCAGCAGGTCAAAGCTCCCATATTGGTTGTATTGGGATCAGGTTTTTGAGTGGCTATTGTATTTCCAATTTAAGAAAGATAAGAAGACTTAGTCAATAAAGAAATAAAAGATTGATGGGACTAGAAAAAGTATCGCAAATTACAAGATGTATTCAAATCTTGCAATGGACTGATAAGGAAGTCATTTGTACTAGCTCTTGCTCTTAGACTAGCTTGTAACTGATGCCATTGAATGGTTTATGGTTTACCATTTGTAAGTCAAGATTTCACATCTGTGAAGGAAATGACAACTAGATCTTTGTAGTCAACAAGAAAGAAAATAGAAAGAGATCAAGTTAACATCTGTTCTTCTCTTTTCTGCATCCTCTCACCAAGCCTTTGCATGTGGAAGGTAGAGGAACTGAGCAAAATCTTAACTAGACCAGATGGTTTCAAGCTACTAGAGTTTGCAAGCATCCATGACAGGAGAAGACAAGCTTTGAGAATAATCGGATCTCAAGAGAAGTTGAAATTAACTAATAAAATAAGGGTAAACATTGGAACTGCTTTAGAGGAGGGATTTTACTGGATGGATCAATAGCTTTCATAAGGAATCTTCCATAAAGAAAAGTCTAGGTAAAATTAATAGGGCAAACAGTATGGGGAGGAGGAGCTGAAACACAGGCAAGAGAGGAAAAGAAAGTTTCTTTCCGAGGAATAAAATGTCATCTGAACAATAGGGAAGATCTAGAAAGATCAAAACTTAGGTGCCACCTCCATCAACACACACACACAGAGTTATTTAGATGTGGCTCTAAAAAGAAATGTAACAAAAACATATATTGAGGCAAATTTCTTTGAGCAAGATTGTGGTTTATTAGCAAGGGTTCTAATAAAACTGGAGGATGTGAAGAAGTCACAGACACTGATTCTTCATTCATCTTGCGGTCACCATGGAGATCCTTGAGCTGCTTCTGCTGCTTCTGCTGCTATTACTGCTTGCAAATGCTTCAAGCTTTAAGATCTTTATCCTCTGCCCTTCTTCCCTCCACTATTATGCCCCCTCCCCACCAAGTATTCAATATGTCTTTGGTGACAAGCAGGGATGTATAATGTGGGCAATTAGGAGATCGTAGAAACCCCTGGGAAAGAAGCATAAAAACATCTTTCAGAATCTCTCCTGGCAGGGAAAGGGGAGGTAGGGAGAGGGATACTTCTTTTATACTGCCTATAACTATGAGATTTTTCCTAGTGTGGAAATAAGTGATAAACTATTTCCCCAGTATTTTACTTTGTGCTTTGTATTTCAGTCTTTAAAATAATAAGTAATACTTACATAGCATTTTAAGGTTTGAAAAGTACTTCACATATATTATATCATCCAATCCTAACAACCCAATATGAAGTAGGTGGTGTTATAATCCCCATTTCACAGATTAGGATATTGAATCTGAGCCCACAGAGGCATATATCACATAGCCAGGAATTATCTGATACAGGATTCGAATTGTTGATTTTAATTCCAGGACTTTCTCCACTCTGCCCTGAGCTGCCTTTTTTTTGCCCTGCTTGTCTCAGCATACTTATATTTATACAATGTAAATAGGGCTAACTTCTAGAGGACAGAAAAGGAGCCAAAGACCAGAACCTTCCTGGGACAGAGAGTTTTCCCCTTTACTCCAAGCTCCATCAAGAGCTAGTGATGGTGCCCAACAGAGATAAATGGCCACCTATCAAAAATTTAGAACTATAGAAAGTCTTCTGAGACTCTAAGAGGTTAAGTGACTAGTGAGTGTCAGAAGCAGGATTTTAATCCAGTTCCTCTTGATTCCAAGTCCAGCTCTCTATTCATTGTACCACACTGCCTTATCCCTCCTCCCCTGCCCCACTCCTTTCACCAACTAGAAGTGGAGGTTATAAAATCCAGCAGTAGGAATTTGCAAATGAATGAATGAATGGGAAAAGTATTAATCTTCATATATGAACGCTTCCTTTACTGTGCCTCTACACTCATCATTCTGTTGCAATTTAAATTTAATAAAAATGGGGCCGCTAGATGACTCTGTGGATAGAGTCAGGCCTGGAAGACAGGAGGTTCTGGGTTCAAATTTGACTTTAGACACTTCCTAGCTCTGTGACCCTGGGCAAGTCACTTAACCCCAATTGCCTAGCCTGTACCACTCTTCTGCCTTGGAATGGATACTTAGTACTAATTTTAAGACTGAAAGTAAGGATTTTTTTAAAGATTGAACCAAAAGGTTCATTGAGGCATGTTTATTTGAGCAAGATTGTGGTTTATTAAGCAAGAGTGCTAGTAATAGACCTAATAGACTAAGACTTCATAGGATTACACTCAAAAATATAATCAGAACTCCTGGTTAACATGGCACCTGAAGGTATGAGTGTTGTTGGTCCTTTCTTTTGAAGAGGACCAATGATGTCAAGAGGTGATGTCTTGACTTGTGCATAAATTATATTTAAGTGAAATCGTTTTGCACAAAACAAAGGAGGAAAAGTGAAGTCTTTCCCTATGTCCTCCAGCTGAAAATATATGTATTTCTTATTACTCTGTTAGAATGGAAGCTCTTTGAGAGCAAATATGATGTCACTTTTCTCTATATTTCTAAAGCTTAACACAGTGATTGGTGCTTCATTAAAGCATTTTCTTTCATTCATTCATTTATCTGGTTCGATACCCCAGCAGAGATCCGGAGAGTCCCATGGTAATAAGGATTCTGTATAGTGTCCAAAAAAGGTGTGCTATGGTTTATATCCCTTCTCCTGCCCTGTTCACCATCCCAGACAAAGAAATAAAACAGAGCAATCCACAGATTCTCAGGACTTGGGCAGATGGTGAACATAGCCACAATCTGACTGTCAACCGAGCATGCTGACTTTGCTTTGTTAAGGTTTTGCTCCTTCCCTCAACTCGGTGCATTGTCTCTGGAGTCTTTGTCTCTCCTCTAAACAGGTCACCCTGGGTAGGCATTGAACGTTCAATAAAGGTGTAAAACAACTGTTTTAGACAGAAGTAGGAAAATATTCTCATTTCAGTTTTTTTCTTTGGGAAAGTATATTGAGGGTTGTCAAGATAGCACAGTGGAAAGAGCACCAGACCTGGAGTCCAGAGGATCTGGGATCAATATGCCCTTCCAGCCACTTCCTAGAGTGACCTTGGACAAGTCACAACCTCAGTTTCCTCAACTCTAGAATGGAGATAATATCAACACCTTCTTCCCAGGGTTGAGAAGATTGCCTAGTTGCCCCATTTCCCTAGCCCTTACTCTTCTATCTTAGAGTTGTTACTAAGGCAAAAAGTGGAAGGATTAAAAAAAGAAGAAGAAAGAAAGTACAATGAATATGGTGTTCATATGGAAGAAGTGCCACATGATGGATAGAGCTCTAGGCTTGGAGCCAAAAAGATCTGGATTTTAATCACACATTCAGCACTTATTAGCTATGTGGCCCCCTGCAAGTCTCTTAGTTTCACTGAGGCTCAGTTGCCTCATCTGTTAAGAGGGAATAAAATATAGCACCTCCCTGCCTCACAATGTGAGAATCAAATGAGAGAATGTTATTAAAATGATTTTCAAAGCCTAAAACACTTTATGAGTGTGAATTGCTAATGTTATTGTTCTCAGCTCAAAAGGTAAAGGTCTGGACTCGGAATCAAAAAGGCCTGCATCCAAATCCTGCCCTAGACACTTATTAGCTGTGTGACCCTGGACAAGTCCCTTAACCTCGGTTTCCTTAATTCTGAAATGGGGATAATAAGAAAGCACTTCGCAGAGTTGTTGCAATGGTAAAATGAGATATTCTCAAGAAAGTTAGAAAAGCATGGAACACATAGTAGGCACTATGTAAGTGCTCATTGATAGTAGTAGTAGTGGTGGTGGTGGTGGTAGTATTCTAAGCAGGCAGTATAATTTAGTGCAGAGATGTCAAATTCATAGGGAGTACATAGAGTATGCACAATTCCCCAGTGCCCAAGGGATCTATTTCTATTTGAGTTTGGCACCACTGAATAAAGAGTGGGTCTTAGAGTCAGGTTCAAGTCTAGCTTTTTATAGTTACTGGCTCTGTCACATTGGGCAAGTCACTTAACTTTTCAATGACCCTAGGAATCCTCTAAGACTAACCTGCAATCATGAAGGGAATGTACTTACTGGAAGTTCCCCATGTTAACAAAATAGCATATCAGATCCCTCCCCAAAAAAGGAATATTTAGGGCATTTTTTCCCAGAATGAAAATCAAGCCAAGTTCTTGTAGCCATACAAACAAAACTAAGAATCAAGAGTTCAGTTTATGCATTTTCAGTCATGCCCTCCTCTTCATGACAAGATGTGGAATGTTCTTGCCAATGATACTGGAGTCATTTGCCATGTCCTTCTCCAGCTCATTTTTTAATGAGGAAAATGAAGCAAACAGGGTTAAGTGACTTGCCCAGGGTCACATATCTAGTAAGTGTCTGAGGCTCTATATTTGAACTCAGGAAGATGAGTCTTGCTAATTCTAAGTCTGGCTCACTATCCACTTTACCACCTAGCTGCCCAAGAATCAAGAACAAAACTGAAAAATAGAAGACAGTCTAGCCAAGTTCTGTAGACAGCAGCATATGTTGCATCTGAATATCGCACCTATCACTAGGATACATCATGATTTGCTGGTGTAAATGGAGTAAATTAAATACTGGGTTTAGGGAAGAGGAGAAGGAGGAATGTTTGGGTGAAGAGGGACAACTAACTTAGACAAATACAAATGGGCAATCAATTTTACATCCACAAACATAGGACTTGGGAAAATGAGTAACACCTATATGGGGGAATGGATGGTGATGGTTGGGAATCAACTGTCACTTCAGACCAACTCAGCCAGGGTTTTCCTATTAATGACAATGAGCCCTTTGGGTTGTGGAACAAAACAGGAGGAAGTTATAAAAACACAGTTTAATAGCTAATTTAAGAGTAAGTAATGTAGGAGAGGGGCAGCTGGGTGGCTCAGTGGATTGAGAGCCAGGCCTAGAGACTGGAGGTCCTAGGTTCAAGTCTGGCCTCGGACACTTCCAGCTGTGTGACCTTGGGCAAGTCACTTGACCCCTATCGCCCACCCTTACCACTCCTGGGCTAAGGACGGTCCCTAGCCCAGATGAAAAAGGAGGAGGGTTGGGCGTGGGGCTAGCAACCCCACCCTGTAAAAACTACATCTGCTAAAGAAACTGCAACCTAAAGTAGGGGCAGCTGGGCTAGCTCAGTGGATTGAGAGCCAGGCCTAGAGACGAAAGGTCCTAGGTTCAAATCCGGGCTCAGACACTTCCCAGCTGGGTGACCCTGAGCGACCCATTGCCTACTGGTTGTGGCCCTATGCTCCTAGAATGGAGTCCCAGGATAAAAACAAAAAATGTAGGGAGAGGTCACCTTAACCTCGGTATCTAAGGACAAAACTCAGGGACTGGGAGATGGGTCAGGATCTATTCTATTCTAACCCAGGCTGCCTGGATTAGCCTAAAAGGCTGGAAGGTGAATGGATGTCTTACAACTTAGTTCACTTCTATTCCATCCAAACAGGTAAAGACAAGGAGCTTGAATCAGCCTGGGATGTCCACCACCCAAGTCTGATCCTCCTGTTCAACTTGAATTTCTCACAGGCAGGTGTTTCTTCTGGGAGACAAATCCACTCTCCTGGGCTCTCCACTAGAGGCAGTTTTCCAGCATCCAACTGTTCTCTCAGCCATAACAGAGGCTCTCAGGAATCACTTCCTTCCTTGCCATTATTCCATCATTGGAACCTTTAGGTCTTATCTGACAGCCTGGGTGCTAATTTCACTAAATGAAAAATAAACTCTTAAGTTTAATTAATTTCAATTTAAACTCTTAATTTTCCTCATAACACTAGCATGCTATATTTATGAGAAGGAAACTAAGACTTTTTCTCTATAGTGAACTCTTACACAGAGTCTAAGGCCCTCCAGAGGTGAATGCTGCCTACCCAGAAAAGCCTAAAATTTTTGGCCTCAAGGTTTTATTGAACAAACTAGGACTTCAAATCCCCATAGGTTCATATGTTGAGTTGCCTGGGAATTACCATGCACAAAGTTTTCCTTCTATATCACAGAAAGAAACTTGGAAAAATGTAAACCTGCTTTGAGACTGTGTACCTCTGAAGCTTCAGGGTTATATTTCTCCTTTGTCATCTGAAGCAACTCAGGAAATCTCAACACAATGAAAAGAACATGTCCAATTGTCCTGCCCTCAGGGAGATCCTTGATTGAACTGAAGGGTGAGGAGCTGGAAGGGTCCTGTGATGATCCCAAAGGGAGGAATGCCAAAGCTGATGGGCGAAAGGATGGAGATCATCTGTAGAATAAGCCTCTGCTCAAAGACAGAGAAACCAAGAATTGTTCCCACAGGAAACTATTCTTATGGTATCATTGAGATAACTCTTTTCACCTTCTTTCAGTAACTTGTCAAGACAGTTAAATATAAAGAGAAACTTCAAATAAGTAAGTCAGTGAGTCAGGGAGGAGCTGTCTGCCATCACCTAGATGAGGCTATATATGATTGGCACAGCAAGTGGTCAGTTCATTCTTCCCTCTCCATACTATCGTATTCAATCCCAAGGTGGCTGTCTTTCAGGAGTGAACAATTCATGTTGTTCATGTCATTACAAGCCCCAAGTCACTTCGTTTCCCAAAGCTATAAGCCAAGGGAAGGCCAGTAGGACCCCAGGGTCCTCTGGGTTTACTGGTCCCTAGAGTAAGCTCCCTGTCCTCTATATTCTCACAGGGCTTCTCAGGATGTTAGAGGGTAAAAAATGACCTAAAGAGATTTATAACCATTGTCAGACCTCTAGGTAGTAATAAAGCTAACATCCTTCATTTACCCAGGAGGTTTGCTCTTTGTCTTGAGAAACACTATCAAACTTCTAGCTTCATGGCTTAGACCCATCCATTTTAAATCATATTTCCAAAATGTAAAAATCATTTAAAAAAACACATGAGGACCATGCTCTTTAGCTACCTATCAGCCATTGATGGTGTCTCCCAACAACTCTACATTCAAATATGGGGATCTGATGGGTTGATAGGGTCAGACAACTAAGCAGAATCCCCATGTTATTAAACCATTCTGTAAGACTTCTGGGGGTGGGGCTTCCAGTGACTAGTGGTAATCTAAATGATAATCACTTAGATTGGGGCTAAGTTCTACCTCCTCTTCCTTCTTGCCCAAAAAACATCTGCCCCTACCTATAGGTGCCTTTTGCCTAGTGCTGCTGAATCTCTCCTATGAGTCTCATCATATGGCTGAGAAGGGAAGGTAGGGAAGTTATCCAAACTTTTAGAACCTTCTCAGCATCAAAGAGCATTGTGATCTCGGGGGCAGCAGGCACTCCCCTTGCTGAGAGGCATGCCCTATCAGTCTGGAGTTCCTTCCCAACCAGTGTAACTAGTTGACAGAAGAATTAGACATTCTCCGCCCAGAAGGAAAAACGGCTTTCTTCATTTTTGTCATTGCTGCCCATTGGTATTTTCAAGCTCCTACCTGAGCTGCAAATAGGCATGGCCTCTGTCTCTCAAACTCTAAAAATATCTGTCAGGAAAAGCTGTTAGCCTCTCAAATTGGTTTTGGGGATTGAGTCTTTTCTCCTTTTTGTTCTTTAGCTGACAGATTTTGGGTACCAGGACAGGCTTGCCAATTCACTAGCCACCCACCCCACAGGTCAAAATTTCCCTCCCTTCTGCTGCCATCCCACATATCGCCATAGACAAACTCAGAATTACTAAGTCTCCAGATAAGACTTCTACCAGATAATTAAAGAAAAATACAGACTTTGTTGGAACTACTTGGGGTAACATTAAGCAGAGCTACAGAGCAGTTCTTTATCGCACTTGCTGTATATTCTTGGGAATGTTACTTGATAATACTGCACAGTTCTGTGAGGAACCAAGCCAGTTTTTTTTTCTTTTTAGAAACACTTGCACACACACACACACACACACACACACACACACACACACACACATATATATATATATATATATATATATATATATATATATATATAGAGAGAGAGAGAGAGAGAGAGAGAGAGAGAGAGAGA
>NC_058130.1:604410304-604421984 GCF_016433145.1 Gracilinanus agilis | reverse complement strand
GCAACCTAAAGTAGGGGCAGCTGGGCTAGCTCAGTGGATTGAGAGCCAGGCCTAGAGACGAAAGGTCCTAGGTTCAAATCCGGGCTCAGACACTTCCCAGCTGGGTGACCCTGAGCGACCCATTGCCTACTGGTTGTGGCCCTATGCTCCTAGAATGGAGTCCCAGGATAAAAACAAAAAATGTAGGGAGAGGTCACCTTAACCTCGGTATCTAAGGACAAAACTCAGGGACTGGGAGATGGGTCAGGATCTATTCTATTCTAACCCAGGCTGCCTGGATTAGCCTAAAAGGCTGGAAGGTGAATGGATGTCTTACAACTTAGTTCACTTCTATTCCATCCAAACAGGTAAAGACAAGGAGCTTGAATCAGCCTGGGATGTCCACCACCCAAGTCTGATCCTCCTGTTCAACTTGAATTTCTCACAGGCAGGTGTTTCTTCTGGGAGACAAATCCACTCTCCTGGGCTCTCCACTAGAGGCAGTTTTCCAGCATCCAACTGTTCTCTCAGCCATAACAGAGGCTCTCAGGAATCACTTCCTTCCTTGCCATTATTCCATCATTGGAACCTTTAGGTCTTATCTGACAGCCTGGGTGCTAATTTCACTAAATGAAAAATAAACTCTTAAGTTTAATTAATTTCAATTTAAACTCTTAATTTTCCTCATAACACTAGCATGCTATATTTATGAGAAGGAAACTAAGACTTTTTCTCTATAGTGAACTCTTACACAGAGTCTAAGGCCCTCCAGAGGTGAATGCTGCCTACCCAGAAAAGCCTAAAATTTTTGGCCTCAAGGTTTTATTGAACAAACTAGGACTTCAAATCCCCATAGGTTCATATGTTGAGTTGCCTGGGAATTACCATGCACAAAGTTTTCCTTCTATATCACAGAAAGAAACTTGGAAAAATGTAAACCTGCTTTGAGACTGTGTACCTCTGAAGCTTCAGGGTTATATTTCTCCTTTGTCATCTGAAGCAACTCAGGAAATCTCAACACAATGAAAAGAACATGTCCAATTGTCCTGCCCTCAGGGAGATCCTTGATTGAACTGAAGGGTGAGGAGCTGGAAGGGTCCTGTGATGATCCCAAAGGGAGGAATGCCAAAGCTGATGGGTGAAAGGATGGAGATCATCTGTAGAATAAGCCTCTGCTCAAAGACAGAGAAACCAAGAATTGTTCCCACAGGAAACTATTCTTATGGTATCATTGAGATAACTCTTTTCACCTTCTTTCAGTAACTTGTCAAGACAGTTAAATATAAAGAGAAACTTCAAATAAGTAAGTCAGTGAGTCAGGGAGGAGCTGTCTGCCATCACCTAGATGAGGCTATATATGATTGGCACAGCAAGTGGTCAGTTCATTCTTCCCTCTCCATACTATCGTATTCAATCCCAAGGTGGCTGTCTTTCAGGAGTGAACAATTCATGTTGTTCATGTCATTACAAGCCCCAAGTCACTTCGTTTCCCAAAGCTATAAGCCAAGGGAAGGCCAGTAGGACCCCAGGGTCCTCTGGGTTTACTGGTCCCTAGAGTAAGCTCCCTGTCCTCTATATTCTCACAGGGCTTCTCAGGATGTTAGAGGGTAAAAAATGACCTAAAGAGATTTATAACCATTGTCAGACCTCTAGGTAGTAATAAAGCTAACATCCTTCATTTACCCAGGAGGTTTGCTCTTTGTCTTGAGAAACACTATCAAACTTCTAGCTTCATGGCTTAGACCCATCCATTTTAAATCATATTTCCAAAATGTAAAAATCATTTAAAAAAACACATGAGGACCATGCTCTTTAGCTACCTATCAGCCATTGATGGTGTCTCCCAACAACTCTACATTCAAATATGGGGATCTGATGGGTTGATAGGGTCAGACAACTAAGCAGAATCCCCATGTTATTAAACCATTCTGTAAGACTTCTGGGGGTGGGGCTTCCAGTGACTAGTGGTAATCTAAATGATAATCACTTAGATTGGGGCTAAGTTCTACCTCCTCTTCCTTCTTGCCCAAAAAACATCTGCCCCTACCTATAGGTGCCTTTTGCCTAGTGCTGCTGAATCTCTCCTATGAGTCTCATCATATGGCTGAGAAGGGAAGGTAGGGAAGTTATCCAAACTTTTAGAACCTTCTCAGCATCAAAGAGCATTGTGATCTCGGGGGCAGCAGGCACTCCCCTTGCTGAGAGGCATGCCCTATCAGTCTGGAGTTCCTTCCCAACCAGTGTAACTAGTTGACAGAAGAATTAGACATTCTCCGCCCAGAAGGAAAAACGGCTTTCTTCATTTTTGTCATTGCTGCCCATTGGTATTTTCAAGCTCCTACCTGAGCTGCAAATAGGCATGGCCTCTGTCTCTCAAACTCTAAAAATATCTGTCAGGAAAAGCTGTTAGCCTCTCAAATTGGTTTTGGGGATTGAGTCTTTTCTCCTTTTTGTTCTTTAGCTGACAGATTTTGGGTACCAGGACAGGCTTGCCAATTCACTAGCCACCCACCCCACAGGTCAAAATTTCCCTCCCTTCTGCTGCCATCCCACATATCGCCATAGACAAACTCAGAATTACTAAGTCTCCAGATAAGACTTCTACCAGATAATTAAAGAAAAATACAGACTTTGTTGGAACTACTTGGGGTAACATTAAGCAGAGCTACAGAGCAGTTCTTTATCGCACTTGCTGTATATTCTTGGGAATGTTACTTGATAATACTGCACAGTTCTGTGAGGAACCAAGCCAGTTTTTTTTTTCTTTTTAGAAACACTTGCACACACACACACACACACACACACACATATATATATATATATATATATATATATATATATATATATATAGAGAGAGAGAGAGAGAGAGAGAGAGAGAGAGAGAGAGAGAGAATTTTGAAACAAAGCCATGTAGAATTCAAATCTATTTTGACTGTTATTGGGTTTTTTGGCTTGAGCTTTGAGACAAGAATACTGTATTTCTATGAAGAATATTTATGAAATACTGTGTTTCAGTATTTCATTGGCTTCAGATATCAACCAAGTGTTTCTCAGAATATATACATGTGAGTTTTCAAATTAGTATTAGGATAACTGAAAGTTGTAAGAAGGAAACCCCCCAAATTTCTTTCTTTTTACTTTCAGATAGGGAACAAGATTTAAGACAATAATGACCTTTCAATGGTATGAATCCATAATTTCAACTAGAAAGCACATAACCCCCCATGTATCAATGTGCCATATCTGTGCAGCCTACCACCAAGCCTGCAATGCGCTCCCTTCTCATAATAGTGATGTCTTATCATTGTATATATTATATGCATCTCTATTATATCATTATTTAATGGTGATGCTTCTCTGGTGCTTTATGTATAACATCTTATTTGAACCACACATTTCTTTGAGGTTGATGCTATCATCAACTCCATTTCATAGCTGAAGAAATGGAGACTCAGAAAGGATAAGTGTCTTGCCTGGGCCCCACAACTCTTATACAACCAAGACAGGATTCATGACCAAATGCTCCATACTATTTTCTGTCCAGAGCTTTATTCATGATGCTACTCACCCCTTCACACATCTAAAATCAGTTTCTTCCTACAAGGCTTAACTCAGTAGATTGCTTTTCTATGAAGCTTTCAATGACTTTAACCCTTCCTTTAGTTAAATGATTTCTTCCAGTTCTCCAGTTTTCTTATTACACTATTTATCACATTTGGCCTCATCACATTGTAACTTGTATTCTTCTGTTGACCTTTTTTTCCCCCTAATAGAATGTAAGCTTCCTGAGGGCAGAGACTTGGAAATTTTCATCTTTGAATCCATAGCACAATTCTTTGGTCATAGGGAGGCGGTTAATGAATGTTTGCTAAATGGGAAATTGAATCATCTCCTGGGAGCTTGATGAATACAAACAGTAACTAGAGATTGGCCAGAAAAATAGGATATCTCCTTTGACATGGTAACCAAATCTTTTTTATTTTCTCCTTCTCCCTTTTCTTTTCCATTCACCATTGCATTATAAACCTTAGAGAGGACCTTCAGTCATGTTTGTATGTGTTTGAGTGTGTGTGTGTAGGCAAAGACATATAATAGTCTGATAATTCTCACAAACTCCAGGATGCTTTTCCTTCTTCTGATAAATCAGTTCATTAAGATGCTAGAGAGCTGCTCTGATCCTCTTGTTATGTGCTGTGAAGTGGTTCACACTGGGATAGAGTTCATTAGACAAGCAGAATGTAGAGCAGAAGAGTCCCAAGAGGATTGGACCAGGAACAGTGAGTAGAAGCTGCAAAGAAGCAGATTTAGCCTTGATGTAGGGAAGAACGCCTAACAATTAGAGCTGTTCATAAGTGGAATTCACTGCCCTGGAGGCAGTGTGGTCCTCTTTACTGGAAGTCATCAAGCAAAGGATGGGTCACCATGTGTCAGATCTGTCAGAACGAGGATAGTCATTTATGTCTACCTTGGAACACTTGACCTCTGGAGTCACATCCAGCCTGAGGAGGCTGGGTTTTGTAGAGTGCCTTGAACGTGACTTTATCCTTGCTTCCATATAGCCTAAGACAAGATAAAGTATTGATGGTCCACGCATGACCTTCTGATGGAAGAAATGAAGTACAGGAATATTGACTACTGACCAAATGGCCCAGTAGGAGACGGTTTCTGATTGGGCAGAGACGTGCTCAGGGGTCACACTGACTCCTAGTGCCAGTGGGGGTGGCAAGAGGATGTCTCCCACGAATTCTGAGAGCAATATATAGAGTCAGCCTAGCCCAGCGAACTGCAGAATTTTTCCCCCAAATGAAAATAACCGTGGCTCACATTTATGTAGTTACAAAATGTCATTTGTATGTATGGTTGCATGTACGTTTGTATACATGTATATGTGTAATCCTATATAGGTGTAGTATCTGTATATAATATATTACATGTGTAATAGAATTAAATCATTGTGCAATTATATATGTACAACTACATATATGTGTGTATAGTATCATTTCAATAATACACATGTGTGTATATATACAGAGACATGTAATTACATGTATGCATGTGTATATAAACACATAAGTATGGATTTCTATCCTTTCAACACTGTGTGGTGTGTATGTGTACATATATGATGATATACTTATAGAATTATATATGTATATGTGTAATCGTATATAGGTGTAGTATCTGTATATGATATATTACATATGTAATATAATTAAATTATTGTGCAATGATATATGTATGAATACATATATGTGTATGTGCTATCATTTCAACAATACATGTGTATATATAGACATATGAGTATATGTGTGCATGTGCATATAAACATATATATAGATTGCCATCCTTTCAACCATGTGTGATGTGTATATGTACATATATGTAATGATATCACTATATCATTATATATGTATGTGTGTACATATATAAATGTAAAATGTCCTTTCAACACTGTGTGTGTGTAATGATATGGAGATATATCCTTCTATATGAGTGTTGTATATATACTCATATAAACATTAAATTTTGATCTCTTCAACAATATGTATGTGGGTGTGTATATATGTAATACATAGGTTGCTATTACATATATGTATTCTCATGTGTGTGTAATTTACTCCTTTCCACCATATCCATGTGTATATAAGATATGTAATATAGGCATATAATTACATGCATACATACATAAATATAAAATGCAGTTCTTTCATAAATATATATGTCTAGATAGATACACATAATTACACATGTAATTATATAAGTCCTCATTTGTATGTATATTTGTTGCTGTTGTCCAGTCTTTTCAGTCATGTTTGACTCATGACTCCCTTTAGGGTTTTCTTGGCAGTACTTTGCCATTTTCTTCTCCAGCTCATTTTACAGATGAGGAAACTGAGGCAAAGAAGGTTAAGTGACTTGCCCAGGATTCACAGCTAGAACGTGTGAACTCAAGACTTATGAGTCTTCCTGGCATTTAGCCATGGCATTCCACCCATTGCACCACTCTCTAGCTGTCTATACAGATACACAGACATATACATACATGCGTAGACACACACATATAATTTGGTCCTTTCCACAATCTTGGGAGGTAGGCAGGGATATCGCCACTATTCTCAGTTTACAAATAAGGAAACAAAGCAGGGAGGTTAATTGATTTGGCCAAAGTAAGAAGCAAATCCACACCTGCATCCTAGATGCTTCCAACACCAATGTGCTTTCCACAATACAGCTGTCCAGTTGAATAGCATGTAATTCTATAAATTCAGTTAGAACACTTTGGTGCCTCACTGATACATGGCACATTGAATCACTATACATGGGGCAGCTAAGTGGTGCAGTGGATGCTTTATCAGGCTTGGAATCAAGGAATCAGGAAGACTTGAGTTCAAATCCCATCTCAAATACTTACTAGCTATATGACCCTGGGCAAGTCACTTAGTCTCTGCTTACCTTAGTTTCCTCATCTGTAAAATAGGGATAATAATAATCCCCACCCTTATCCATTAGAATTTTTGCGAGGGTCAAATAGGATAATAATTGTAAAGTTCTTAGCAGTGCCTGGCACATAGAAGGGCTATATAAATGTTTATTATTATTATAAAAAGAAACAATGCTCTCACAATACTTCAGAATAACTTTTTGACTCTCTTGGCCACTTACAGCTCTCTGTCCCTGAAGGTCTTTTAGTATATGAAGGTCACATGGATTGGGGAAAGGTTTGAACAAGACCAGATGCAAATAGTATGAAAATGAATTGAATAATCTCCATGTCCATGAGGAATGAATAGTAATGACCCAAGTTTAGCTTAAGAAATTTTTTCCCCTAGACTCTGAGGCCAAAAATAAATGAAATTGAAATGAGATACCAAGCTTTCAGTTCAAATAGACAGTAGCGGGATGATAGGAGCAAGCTTAGGTAGGGCAAAGCGTCAGCAGCATGAAGGCATTTTGAGCAAACCTGCAGTATTTGCATAACAAATACCTGCTCAGTTTGGATAATTGAGCCACTTTCATACTGTCGGACATCTCTCTGAAACTGGATGCACAGTAAAATATAAGGTAATAAAAGATCATCAAATTCTTCAAGGAGATGATTTGGCCTAGTCTGACATATCATTAAAGATGCTGATATGAGCAAAGCATATATTACTATGACTGACAGGGTATTAGGTGGAGATGTTCTTGCTTTCAAAAAAAAGTTCTGAAGCTATTGAGATAAATTGGGATGGGATGAGGTACAGTGTGGTACATTTTGGGAGTAAGGTTGTAATTTTGAAAGGTCCAGATTTACCTATTTCACTGGTGAAGAGACTCCTGATTTGCAAACTTTTCTGTACCAATATAGCTCAGTTATTTAAGGGTTAAGTGACTTTCTGTAGGTCCCACAGCAAATATGTGTTAGAAGCAGGACTTGATCCCAGGTCTTTCTTGACTCTCATAATGATTCTCCATCCGTTATTCCATGCTGGTACTCAGGATTGTAACACAGCCTCCAAGTCACCCAAATAGAGATGCCGGCTTTAAAGCCTGGATCATATCTGCAAAATAGACATGGGTCTCTTATGAACACATCTTAGAGGACTTCTGTCATCGTTTCTGCTCTCATTCTGGCACTACTCTGCTGAAAGATGCAGCAAGCCCTTGTCTGGTAGTTTCCACTCCTAAAGATGATCTACCAGCAGCCCCCAACCATGACCTGATGTTTTGTAGTTTCTGTCCATCTCATGAGTCATTTTATTTTGGGGGCTCACAAGCTGATACTGAGAAACAAAGACCCATCTTGTCCTGTGTTTCAGAAACCCAGCTTCTCTCTGAGGCCCAGCTGCCTCACCACCCCATACATTTTTGAGAGATGTAGTAAGTGCAGTTTCATATAAGCACACCCTTTCACCCAGTGGGAAGAGAATTGATCTCAGTGTTTAAAATTCACAAAGGTTTTTTTTTTATTGTTGTTTTTAAGTATCCTTCGTGGAAGAAACCAAGCAACTGAGAGAGAAGTATTAGTCTTTAATGGGTTTCATATTTCAGCTCAAAAGCAGCCTTTTGAAATGGTTAATTATTTAAGTGGCATTCTGCTCTCTAAGTACAGACTCCATTCAAGGCTAACTTGAACAGAGAATGGTCCCTTCTTCATAGCTTGGTTAATGTTTTATAGTTTCTCTTGTCTTAAAACTTCTTGTTGAGTTGGAGATTACAGGGTAGCTGCCTGCCCCTTGGAGACCTGATTGAATTTTTGAGTGGCGTACTTTTTTCTGGATGATGACTAAGATAGCAGCAGCTACCCCCATTGGTTTTAGGCTTGGCTAAATAAGAAAGGAGATGTATCAGTACATCTCTAACTACATAAAAAATACCTAGCACTTCAAATGTTGACCTGTATCCCATTTCCTTCTACCAATCTTCATAGGGTCATAAAGACTTCTATTTTCATGTTTGCTCACTGCTGGTTACATTTGTACTGAATCTTGAAGGAGAGATTGAATTTCAGTAGGTGGAGGTAAAATGAAGGGGATTCACAATCAAAAGCCCAGAAGGAGAAAAGCTTAGATTGTGTTCAGGAAATGATCAATAATCCAATCTTGCTATGTATGAGAAGAAGAATATAAAATAAGACATAGTCATTTTTAAAAAGATGTCAGAAACCTGAGAAAGCCAGATAAAACCAAGCTAAATAAATATATAAAAATGGAGAGTAAAGATAGGACTTGTCCCTAGTTCATTATCTGGCCAGATATTGAATGTCAGTTCCCAGAGGCAATGTCTCCAAATGCTATGCCATGCCACTTCTCTTGAATTTTCTAAAGAAAGGTTGAAGGATTTGGAGTTAGCTTGGAGACAGAGTATTGTTCTCAGCTATTGTTGAGTCGTTTTAGTCATAACTGACTAAATAAAACTTTGGGTTTTATTGACAAAGATACTAGAGTAGTTTGTCATTTCCTTCTCCAGTGTGCCCTAATTTTACATATGAGACAACTGGGGCAAAAAAGGGTCAAGTGACCTGCCCAAGATCGCATACCTAGTATGTGTCTAAGGGCAGATTTGAATTCAAGTTTTCTTGACTTCAGGTCCAGCTCTCTATCCACTGTGCTCCCCAGCTGCCCTTCTCATGTGTATTAGAAGGTACTAACTCTATCCATCTCCTCATGAGACTAAGTGGAAATTAATTATACTCACATTGTTTTTTATGACAATTCTGCCTCTCGGGTGAGATGTAAAACTGAAACTTGAGGCACTGATGGATCCTTAAGAACCTTCCTCCTGATCCGGAGTAGTAAAGAGAGTATCCATGATCTCTTTCAGGATCATTTCCAGATGAGTCATGGTATTCAGCACCACAGCAAATTCTCTGTTAGTTTCACCTCAGAATGCTTTTCTACAACTCCTGCCCAATATTTGGAGCTGAAGTGTTTTATGGTTGAGAAATATACAATATAGTAGTTTTGCCTGTTTCCACATGTCTTTTTTTTAACTAGAATGTGTTTCTAATCTTGTACAGCATGTTGCTAAGAAGTATTCATTATATTTGTCTTCATTATATTTACATTTCTTCAGCTTATTGAAATGCAAAGAATTGGTAACATCCATAATAAAAATTGTGTGCCTAACCAAGTAGCAATTTTTAGATCAGTTAAGTAGGGGACACCATTCATCAGGAAATAATAAGCTACCAAAATGGGAAGTTTGCACGTGAAATTTTTATATGTTAATTGTTGGGATTTGATCATTTTAAAAAATAGCTTTAAGTCAACTTATTTAAGTACTTACTATGTGCCAGCTAAGCACTGAAAATATAAATAGAAGCCAAAGGGAAGACAATTCTGTTGTTTAACTCTGGAAGTTAAGTTCAAATGGGAGAAGACAACACATTCAATGGAAACTAAGACATAGAAGATTCCTGTGCAGGATCATGGGGGCCAAAATAGCTTTCAGAGTGAGAAGACTGCTATGTTGTGAAGAAGAAGGAAGTCTGGGGAACCAGGAATAGAGGTCAAAGAAGAAAAAAAGAAGATAGATAATAAATTGAAACTGTGTTTGAAAGGAATTTAATCGAGAAAATAACTATCTGAATATCATACACCTACAACTCTTGTTAATGGCAGTGTGGAGTAGTGGTTTACCTTAGAATCAGAAAGACCAAGGTCCAAGGATTGTCCCTGGTACATACTAGCTGTGTAATCATGGGCAATCACTTAACTTCAGTTCCTCAGGCGCTCTCTCTATATAGATAGATAGATAGATAGATAGATAGATAGATAGATAGATAGATAGATAGATATAGATATAGATATAGATATAGATATATAGATATATACATATGTAGATATATGTATATATGTATGTATATATATAACCTTACCTGCCATCTTGAAATCAATACTTTGTATTGGTTCTAAGACAGAAGAGTGGAAAGGGCAAGCCCTTTCCACTCTTCTGTCTTAGAACTTGACTTGACTTGGCCAGGATCACACAGCTAGGGAGTATCTGAGGTCAAATTTGAACCCAGGACCTCCTATCCTCAGTCTCTCAAACAACATCTCTTAAGCAACTACTATGTGCCCCAAAAAAAGAAACTAAGAAAATAAAAAGAAATAAGAGCCCATTAATACTATACCATAAAACTCAGTCCAAAACTAAAGGTTCTTTGTTCATAGATTTGTAGTTGTTGGGTCATTTCAGTTGTGTCCAACTCTTCCATGACTCCATTTGGGGTTTTCTTGGTAAAGATACCTCCAGTGTGGTTTGCCATTTCTTTCTCCAGCTCATTTTATAGATAGGAAATTGAGGTAAACAGTTAAGCCATTTACCCAGGGTCACACTAGTTAGTAAGTGTCTGAAGTCCTATTTGAACTTGGGTCTTCTTGACTCCAGGACCAGCAGTCTATTTACTTCACCACCTAGCTGCCCAAGTATTCATAGATTGAATACTTCAGAAATTACCACCCTTTCTAGAACAAATGCCCCTTTGGAAGAAAGGTACCTACCAAGCTTTTCTTTTATTTTGTTAATTGTGTATTTTCCTTCATAGAAATTACATAAAACCACCGTGGTTACTTCAGAATAATATGTAGTATGTGCTTAAAACACTTCACTCATCATAAAGCTATCCATTCTCTTACCATGCAGTGAAGAAGTGCATATTCTTAACAGTGAAGAAGCGTATCTGAGGCAATATTCTGTGGCTGTACTGGTCCCCAGAGAAATTTTAGGATAGCCAGACCCAGACCTTTTTATCTAGCAAGTGATTAATCAATACTTAATGGATTAGACATTTACTTGACTGATTCTCATGAGGGAGTTTACAATTGCAATCTCAATTCAGAAAGCAAGATAATAAATGTGAGAATTGTAATGTGGAACAAATTAACCAGAATTTGCCTTTATAAATTTATCACCAGCTGACTGTCCCATGTAGACTCATAACATCTTGGATTTAGGGCTGGACAGGGCCTTAGAAGCCACGGAGTCCAAATCCTTCATTTTGGAGATGAGGAACTGAGAAGTAATGTGCCTTGACCAAGGACACACTGGTAAACAGCTTATTTATTATATCACACATATGTTTTGTGTCCCCAGAGCAACATTAAATTATAAAAATTACATAGATATAACATGTTTTAAAGTCTTTCTTAAAGATATAAACTATATGGAAGTCATTTTTATTTTGACCACTAAAGTTGTTTTTCATTTACACTTGTGC